>NW_020455749.1:61421-88429 GCF_003342845.1 Nothoprocta perdicaria
GAAATATTCTGAAATTATTAAAATCACTTCTTTTTCACATAAAAATATCCTATTACAAGATGTGTAGTATTCCTCCTCATAAGATTCAAAACTACTTATCCTTTGCAGCTTTGCTCATTCTGTGCAGAAGCACAGAACATGCAATGCTTTCTTCAGATAAATTTGTGGTAATTTTGAGAAGTTAGCATTTATTTATTTTTAATAAAGAGCCCTTTGTCCTTTGCATCAAAGCAGCTGGAAACATGAATAAAATCTAAAATATATCATCAAAAAGCACAGCCAGATGCTTATCTGTAATAAGGAAAGCCAATACTTAGTCCATCTAATTTAACTGCCTTATTTCTTGCTGTGTGCTCAGTCACCTATCCTTCTAGAAATGTGAAAGGTCTCATTTTTTTTCTTTAAGATTAATTGGCTGAAGTATAACTGACTGTTTGGGGGGTTGATTCTGTTTATTATGTCCCTTTTCTGCTTATTGCTATTGTTTACCACAGTGCATAAGAGAAAAGAATAAAATTCTGAGCYATTTCCCATAGATCCCACAGCCATTTCTTACCTGAGCAGAAGCTCTTACATGTGTCTGTTGCCCTATTCATTACAAGAACACTGTACGGATAAAGTGGAGTGTCTGCTTATTTGAAAGGYTGTTTGCAAATAATATTTGGACTATTTAAGCTACTTTCCTAAATAAATGTGGTTTTAGGTAACAAATGCTTTTGAACATGTGGCTGCCTTTGTRTCTACACTTTCTAATTACTTCTGGACAGCTTCAGACAAATTTGAAACTGCAGGAAAGGTCACGCAGTTCTTAAAAATTTCATGAGTACAGAAAATTGCATAGAGGGGCACTATACATGCCTTGGCAGAGAGAAAGGCTGCAGCTGGAGGTCTCAAGACTGTCATTGTTTGCATGGATCCCCAGCCCCTAGAACAGGTTATTTCTGAGTGCCTAACAGAGTGATGCTGAAAAGTCAACCACTGCACACTAATATGTAGAAAACAAGCTTCAGTAATTCTATTGCTCATGGAAAGTCCTGTTAATCTTCTTTGTTCTAAAGACTTGTCCAAACTAAGAAAATAAATACTACCTAATTACAGTTAATACACTGCTGGACTAACCCTTTTATTAAGCAATTTTTAAAGAATCAAGAGGAGTAATAAAGATTAGCTAACAGTTTTGAAATATGTCTTATTTTCCTAATCTAGACAAAACCTTAATAAATTATATTCTATCATGTACAATCACCAGYACAAAGCAGAACTGGAGTCAGGGGGTCATTTTCAGCCTAAATTGCATTAAAGTAGTTATTATTCATATATATAGTTAGATTTCTCACAATGTTTAGTCTTATTTCATTATATGAATAACTAGACTGGCAATACAGTCTAGTTCTAAACTAGAAGATATAAGTATTTTACATCAAAAGTATACTGTTTGACAGATATGTTAATGAAAAGTCAGCCAGTTTATTGAAACCTTTCTTCAATAATTCTATCTTGACTGTCTGCTGAGGCATCCACATAACATAGTCAGCTCCAGTGTAGATATTTAAATATAGGTGTCTCAATCTGAATTYTCCCCTTTTAGTATAAATATGTGCTAAATGTGCTGCAAAAGTGAGAAACTCTCCTTAGAAAATAAAATTTTCATTACCTCCATTGCACATATAGGAAGAAAACTGCAAGARAGGATTAGAATACTTGCTAATTCAACTGAAATGAGAAAAAGCTCAGGTCATGCTTAGCAACAACAGAACCCTTCCTTGTGCCCTTTCAAAACTGTTGAAGGAATATAAAATGTTGGACATGTTTGCAGACAAGACAAGAAAAAAATATTTAGCAGAATATTAATGGAGCTCTGTCATGGGAAGCAGAAACAAATTGGGTGAGAAGAGGTTGAAGTTGGTTGCATATTAATATACAGGTTAATGGGGCTTAGAACATAAAGTCAGAATGCTGTGGATGTGTTCTAGTGATCATGGAGCTGGAATGTGTTATGTACAAGACAACAAATGCAAGTCCATTGCCAAGGATCATCCTCTTCTGGCACTTCTGGATGTGGTGCTTTCAGAGTTATGAATATCACAGTATCACAGAATGGTTGAGGTTGGAAGAGGCCTGTAGAGATCATCTTGCCCAACTCTCCTGTTCATGCAGCCTCCACAGCCTCCCTGAGCAGCCTGTTCCRCTGTCACCCTCACAGTAAAGAAGTTCTTCCTCATATGGAGTTGAAACTTCTTTTGTTTCAGTTTGTACCCATTGCCCATTGTCCTGTCCCTGACCACCACTAAGAAGAGTTTGACCTTATCCTCCCTATATTCTTTCCTCAGGTATTTGTACATGTTGATAAGATCCCCTGTCAACCTTCTCTTCTCCAGAGAAAACAGGCCCAACTCACTCAGTCTCTCCTTGTACAAGAGATGTTCCATTTCCTTAATCAGCTTTGTCACTCTTTGCTGGACCCTCTCTAGAAGTTCCACATCCCTCTTGCCCTGGGGAGCCCAGAGCTGCCCCCAGTACTCCAGGTGAGGCCTCACCAGAGCTGAGCAGAAGGGCAGGATCCCGTCCCTTGACCTGCTGGCAACATCCTCCTGATGCAGCCAAGATCCCATTGGCCTTCTTGACCATGMGGCACTGCTGCCTCATGGTTATTATATGGTTATGTATATGCATGGTTATAACAATTAGGCTATCGTCAGCCTGTGCAAATGAGAGAAAAATGAATCTGGCAAACAGTTACTTCTTACGTGTCTAGACAGGATTTCATTTTATCATATTCATGCAATATTATAAAACCATGCAATGTTTTCTAAAGTACTATGACCTATCACAGATGCAAAAAAACTTAAAAAATTAGCACAAAAATACAATACTCAGTATAAGCTGTGCAACTGGATAGACTTGGGAGGAAAATTAAAGAAGGAAAATGTGAAAGAGAGATGGAAAACTTGCAGGTCAGAACTGTGATGTTGTTGTTAGGAATTACTTCATAACATAGGTACTAAATCAAGTGATAGCAGTTAATGGACTGCAAAGGGAAGAAGAACAGGAATATAGGAGAGCATAAAGGAGAGCAAGAATAGAGAAGATGTAGGAGCAAGAAAGAATACTGCTTGCTGATGAGAGTGGTGTGGGAGTTTCTGTGAATCAGTGGATATATATTAGAATTGGGTGTTGGTCCTTTTTCTCCCTAATCTGAGCAGAAAGACAGGTTAGTGATGACACGMGGGGATTAAATGGGAAGCTCTTCCATGAAAGTTGTCTCTACCTTTCTGACAAGTGGTAAGTCAATGGGCTAGGAATTYAAAATAATTCTATATTTGTATAACATAAATGGCCCTTAAACTGTAAAAATATGTTAGAAAATGAGTCTGTATGACCATTGTACTGTAAATAATGTATCTCTCATTTGTGTGGAAAGGTTGTTCTACAGTGGTTAAATATAGAGGTACTTGACTAGTCTTCTGAGAAATCATTTCCAAAATGTGGTTATATTTCTCAAAATACCAGTCCATTATAACCTAAATATTGCTGCATTGTAAAAATGAATTGGTAGTGCACAGATCCTACCCAGTTCAACATACTTGACTGCCATCAGATCAATCATGCTTTTATGTGTGGCCTTTGTTTCAAGCATCATTCATTTGACATTAATATCTCTGTCAAGATATTTTGATAGGGCAAAAATACAGTCATGCTTTCCAGGSATGTCTTGTTTTATGTGGATCAATTTGAATTCTGAGCAAGTGTCAGATGAAAACTCATGTGTTTGTATTTCAAAAGTCATCAATTGCTTTGAATGCTAAACAGACCTAAGCTTTTCTGATAGCAGACCACTTATTTTGTGTATTGTTCCTCACAGCAGATGCTTGAGCATAAGTTGTGAAAACTTTACAGTCTAAACAGTCAGGTTGTTTTGCTAAATTGCATGTAAGAKTTTGGAAACAGGAGATTTTTATTTTTTTTTAAGCAGAAAGCAATAATAATGAATATATAGTGGTTCACTGGAAAGAAAAAGAATGTTGGCTTACATAGAGAGGCAACTTCTGGAAATGGACAGTTAAAGGCAATCTCTTAAAACTGTGGTTTCTACAACTGAGTATTTGAAAGTAGATTGACCAGTGTTGGCCTCATTATGATAGAAACTTAGAAAAAATCCCCAATGACTGTAGTTATTTTATGTGGACTGAGACAACAGAGGGCCATCAGTTTATCAGTCCTACATAGGCATATTTGACTAGATAGCTGTCAATTGTAAACAGGTAGGACAAAAAGCAATGTATTGTCTCAAGGGAGTAACTCTGTAGTGTAAGTAAACAGGATACCTTACACCAAATACTGTTACAAATCYGGCTCCACAGTGTACATTAAAATGCCGTCCACCCCTCATACCAGCTGGAATAATCCTCACATGAGCAGTTTTAGGGCTGTATAAGGAACAATGGAGATAGGATACCAGAGCTAGTCTCTGAGCCTCAAACAAGGCTCTGTGGACTATTTTGGCCTTCCCCATGGGRGCATGGTCCAGGCTGGCTTGCACACTTTGTAGGAATCTACCACACATGTGCAGATGCCAGTGGCATCCTTGTAGGTGTCTTCACTATTCSCCAAACCCACAGCCACCCCTCCTACCAGTTCCCTGAACCATCCTACAGGACCTGAAAGAGGTTCCCACTTTTAGTCAGTTGTGACTCATCTTCCCTGCCTAATAAGTCCTCACCCAACAGTCCTAGCCACAGCACTATCCTCAGGGCTGGTCCTCCACTGGGTCCCAAACAGAATTGTGATGGAAGTAGCAGAAAAAGAGCACTAGGAGACCTGCTGGAAGGGGGCACAGGTAGGGGTGGCCGTGCAGCCTAGCTCCCCAGCTGGGAGAGGCGTCGGACCTTGGTCCTCCTGCTGCACCACTGCTTGCACCATCTCCGCTCCTTGATCAGTAGCAACACTCCAGGGGGATAATGTGCWTCAGGCCCTACAGCTATCATCTTTGTTCTTTCTTTTTGACTAACAAACAGGACGAGACATCAGGAAACATCTGTCTACAAATCACTCACAAAAGCAGCATGTGCCAGCGCTGTCCTCTCCTAAAGAGTTCAGGCAGGAGGCAGAGCCAGAGAGAAAAATCATCCATCATAAWACTGCTAAAAGTCATTGCTCTTTTTTTCCTGCCCTTAGTGGTTTCACTCGCCTCACACCAAGACTGAGATCTCATCCACTGAAATAGACMCATTCCCGCAGTTACACTGGATACACAAGAAACCCACTAGCTGTTAAAAATATTAAAGAGGAAATAAAATTTTGTYCAACCCTGCTGCAATAAAACAAAAACAATGTGTGTCAGTGGATGCTGTTGGACAAGAGACCTACAGAGAGCAGTGTGTGAAATAACRGTGTGATTGCTGCAATCTTAAATAATAATTTTAAAAAATCTAATAAACTAGATAAAACTGCATCCAGGATTAAGAATAATTACTCCTCTGCCCCTCTTGATCCAAAAAAATGTATTGGAAATGTGTAGATTTTTTGAATTTTTGAAATTTTGGAAATCTTGAGAAAATCAAAATCTACTGAGCTGGAAATGAGGAAAGCTGTACATAAGGGAAACAAAAATAAACCTTCTAGCAGATCATGATCAATGACCTTTGCAGGGAAAGTAGTCTATAAACAGTCATGATTGTACAAAMCTTTTAAATCATTGCCCATTAGTAGTACTGCTGGTTGCTAGATATCAATTGGTTACTGGCATCCTAACTTACCGGCAAGCTGTCAAGTGTATTCTTTTGACAAGTAATTATTTTTAATGACTAAGAAGATGTTCAGACAATCCAAATGAACTGTATTGGTTCTACTGATAACTCAGATAACTCTACAGAGAAAAAAAAAAAAAAACCCTCCACAAAAGCAAAATATTGCAATACAGAAAATTCTCTGTCAATCTTATTTTCTCGTATTTTACTTCTGGAGAGACAGCTCATATGCATGACTTGTTCAAGATGTGTTCTGAGATAATCTAATTTTTACAGAAAAAAATGTTACCCTGGGGGAAAAAAAAAAAGATGTAAATTTTTGAAAAATTCTGTGAGGGGAGATGTGAGACCAGGAAGAATCTTTGTATGATACATATGTTTCATCATTGTACATCATTAATTAAAACTATTAAATTAAGCAAAATGCAATTTAAAAACTGAAACATTTAAAAACTGAAAACAACTTCCACTATGACTGACTTTCCTCAGAACTTGTTGTGATTTATACATGGCACTGATTTGAGTCAAATGTCTTTAATTTTATGTTAAAACTTGACAGACAAAATGGCCAGTTCACTTTAAAACCTGATTTCATCTCTAAGCATGTCCAGAGTATGAAGGGTGATCTGGAATGTTAACACTGCATGTGACGACACCTGACAATGTATTCGTTAAATATTCTTCATTAAATAATCTCAGCAGACTTAAAGATGGACTTACATCAATTATTTGYGCTAAAATCCATGGAACAAAAGTTGAACCCTTACTGAACTCACACTCCCTGCCTTGAAATTTCTTTGAATGAAAGGCATGAGTATCCCATYGTGAACCTGATGAGGCAAACACTCGTTATCTCCAGACCAAAGCCTGAAAAAAGGTCTCAAAATCATTTCACAATCCAGTCTTCACTTAGTGAATATTTTACTTTGTACTTTCCTCCTTTGAAAAGAGATTTATTGCATAGACAGACWGCTGTTGACCTATGAAAGAGAGCAGTAATTCAGATGGATCCCAAAAATTCTCTGCTTTCATGGTTAAACACACCACTGGAGAAAAATGAAACATGGGTTTGTAGAGGTTTGACTCCTGATGATTTTAGAAACTGCACAGACTGTTTCTTTGTTAATACTAACATACTGAGGACATCAGAAGGRTAAAGAAAAAGGCGAATGATCAATTTCCTGCTTCAAACAAACAATTAATATACAATTAGTCCCTGTCAGGAGAAACAGAAAGGGGAGTGGATTAGAACAGGACACAGTGACCAGGATGCTTGGCTTCTAATCAATGCTTTTACCTTCGTTTCTCACAGGACTGAGAAAAAAGTTACAGCAGTAATCATCTGTTTGATAATATGGATCTGTTTTTTTCTTAATGTATACACTACTCCTTGAGAGTCCTGCCAGCRACCAGATTAATAATTTTGTAATCTCAAAACATGGTTCAAAATGCATGATTTTGTTCAACTAAAACAGGAATGTATTCTAGTGACTTTCTGTATGAAAAAAAAAAAAACCCACATGTTCTCAACTTTTGCTTATAAGCCTTACCAAAACAGACTATTTTGTCATCGCCAACCCTAGAGTTCCACATGTATGGGCTATTTCTGGGCAACAGTAGAGATGTCTTCAAAAATAAACATCATTATCCTCAGAAAGGAATGATTGAGGGGGGAGAGTGCTATACATTGGAGGAAACCCTTCTGCTCTCTTTTATTTGTGGAAACATGGCTTTACAGGCTACTACTCTGCTCAGTGTACACATTTTCTTTCTGAGATTGACTGATATTCACTTAAACATACGGCAGCCACTCCTCTTCTGGAAAGGAAGAGCCTCCTTGGGGAACGAGCAGGCAGTCAGGCAGCTCCTGCTCTGACAAGCAGGGCTGCTGCCAAATGAGCATCTCATAAGGCAAGATATGTGTCTKTGTAACCCTCTCCTGTGGAAGCTCTGCATATTTCTAGCACACTTTTTTTTTTCTTTAAACTGCATATCTTGGAGCAATCATTGGAGCTACAGTGAAGATAGGATGTGATAAGATTTGGGGGGAAGAACACCTTTGGGTGTGATCCATGTGATATCACTTCTCCTCTATCTCACCTTATTTTATTTATAATAAAATATAATACTTTGCTTAATCGCTTAAAGTGTGTCCAGCAGAATTGCAGGCTGCACGACCTGTAATTTGACCTTCATGGATGCTCGTGAACATAGACACTTGTTTCAGTCAGCATCACTGGCTAGACATTAAAAAGCACAAAAGCAAAAAATGACCAATCTAAACACATGGGTCCCACCATTTTATCATGCCATTTCATGACATACCCTCCACAACCCCCAAATTCACCCTGAGGGGGAATATTTTTCTGTCTCCATTTAGAATATAAATATAGATATAATCATGCATCACAAACCTTCAGATGAATAAACAATTTCTTAGTCCTTTTCTGGGACAAACAGTTGCACTGTCTGCTGCTGTGGCCTTTGCATTAGCCTAGCAGCCAGGATACGGGGTAGCCTGCAAAATGAATTGAATCATCAGCATCTGACATCGCGATCAGAGTCACTATCAGAGAAATATCTTGCTTCAGGCGACAACAGTAAAGAAAACAACCCGTTTTCCCCCTCCTTTTAATCCCTTCCAGCATGCTATGCCTGTTTCCCTTACCACAGCCAGATAGCTATTCTGCACACAAAGACTCGGGGAAATGTAAAATGTTTTTCCTTTTATAGGCATTTTGGAATTACAGAGCTCAACTAAACACAGTCTGCCTCTGATGAGACCCAGATTTGGCCAGGCTGGGAAAGGACTGCATCTTCATACAGCACAGARAGCAGCAGTGGTGGTGCTTTTCCCTAATTACTGGAGTAACCGTAACTCCTTCTCCCTCCTCCCACAAGCACTATGGGGTTTTTGGGCTATTCAATAGAAATTCTATAGTTTCTTACTTTTCCCTTCCCTTCTGCTTTAAGAGCAGAATATTAATTCCATTTCTGAAATTTTTCCCGTTGCCATATAATACTCTCAGTTCAGAAATGGTCTATATTTGTGCACAAGATCCTGTAGTTTTAGGAGACTCCMCAATCTAAGAAGTTTAAGAAGCAGTAGCCTTCCTCAAGCCAATATTATTTTCTGGCAATTCTCACACAGCCAGGCAACAACTACCAGCAGAACTAAGGCAGACACAGCAAATGTGAGTGATAGGTCTAATTTACTAGACAAGGACATGCAGTATATACTGTGCAAACAGATCAGGACTGGCTGTGCATGACCAATAAATTGGTTATTTCCTCAAAATGCCATAACTTATTGGGCAGACAAGGAGTTGTATGAGGGATGGAGCCACCCAAGATTCTACCTTTATAAAAGCTAGTTTTGCATATTTTGCTACTCTTTCTAAACTGCAAATGAAAGCCCTTGTTGAAAAGACTGGCATTTTTTCCCACTTTCTTCACAGATGTCAAGTTCCTAGAATTAGTATTTCTAGAAGCCTAATATTTTTATAAGCACAATGTACTTTGAAATAAATTAAAAGCGCAGAGCTTGAATGTTGTAAAGTCCATTTCTACATTCATCATAATCTCRGTCTCCAGGACAAAATATGCAACTATTTCTGTCTCCTCTGTAGAAGRATAAGTGCCAAGACCTTCATGTTTTCCACAGTCACCCTCTGTATTCTTGGTAAATATATTTCAGTGATTTTTCAGCACAGTTGTTTGACTTCTTCTTCTTCAAAAAAACGTATATATACATATAAATACTTATACACACACCTGTATCTAAGTATACATACACACGCATATATGTCTGATATCTCAGATTTTTTTTGTGATAATATAAGCTAACAAACTAATTAATGGGGTGCRTTAAGAAAAGCGTCTCCAGCAGGTCGAGGGAAGTGATCATCCCCCTCTACTCAGCCCTGGTGAGGCCACATCTGGAGTACTGCGTCCAGTTCTGGGCTCCCCAGTACAAGAGGGATGTGGAGCTGCTGGAGAGAGTCCAGCGCAGGGCTACCAGGATGATCAGRGGCCTGGAACATCTGCCCTGTGAGCAAAGGCTGAGAGAGCTGGGYCTGTTCAGCCTGGAGAAGAGGAGGCTGAGGGGGGACCTGATCAGCGTGTATAAATACCTCAAGGGAGGCAGTGAGGAGGAGGGGGGCGGCCTCTTTTCAGTGGTGGRCAGTGATAGGACTAGAGGAAATGGTTTCAAACTGAAGCATCGGAAGTTCCACAGGAACTTAAGGAAGCATTTCTTCACTGTGMGGGTGACAAAGCACTGGAACAGGCTGCCCAGAGAGGTTGTGGAGTCTCCTTCTTTGGAGATCTTTAAAASCCGCTTGGATGCAGCCCTGTGCCACGTGCTCTAGGTGACCCTGYGTGWGCAGGGGGGTTGGACTCGATGACCTCTGAGGTCCCTTCCAACCTTRRGSATTCTATGATTCTATGATTCTATGAAACTACAAGTGAATAGGACTGTAAAGATTTGGGTCAATTAATCATATAGATATTGATTTGGCTATTTTCAATTTGTTCTTAACTATTTAGATTTCATTGAATTTTGACAGTTTCATTAAAAAGGAACTCTGAACTGTGGAGCATATCTACAACTTTTAGCTACTTTTTCCTCAGATTTCCTTAATATACCATGTCTGTTTACCTTTTCCCATAAATAGTACGCTACTATTTATTGTCTTCCCCATGAACCTATAGCTAAGTGACTTTTTGAAGTAGATTGGACTGACTTGTGAATATGCTTAGGTGTGAAATACAGACAATATTTTTGTTGACATCAGACAAATAAACAATGCTTTTACAACCCCTAATTCTGTCCATTGAGAAGCATTTAGCAGAGTCACAGTTTCTAGCTGAGATTACATCCAAATTKTTGTCCTTATAATTCATTTTGTTTTAACCCCCCTCCCCCAGGAGAATCTTTCATCCTCTTTTTATCTTGCACCTCGTGTTAAATACAGTACAATAAATTTAGCTCAGGAATATAGTTAAGATTTTTTAGTCAAAAAAACACAAATTTGATGGTACTGACAGTATCTGTTGTAGACGTATATACATGTATGTATGACATACTATGCAACAACAGCAACAAAAAGGACATGCTGATGTAAATAGATGTGATCTGTCACCTATTAAGTCAAGGAAATTAAATAATTTCCTTGTACACTGAAAATACAGTTTTCTGTACTGAAAATTGATTGAAAACATGCAAACTCACTAACACACGTATAGATAAATATTTACAGTTTCTGGGGATTTTTTTTCCTTTTTTTTTTAATTGAACTTGGTTTGAACACTAGCATCTATATTCAGGAATAAAATATGTAGTTTGGAGGGTCTAACCTGTATAACTTACAAGCAAGTGCTGAAAATCTAGCATATGATTGAATATTTTCATGTTTTCTATTTTAAAAACAAAAATATAAAGTTAATATTAATGTTAAAAATATTTAGAATGCCATTTTTCTCATCCTTTCACCTTTACAAGAAAGGCAATAATTTTTCATAGGTACAACTGATAATGTCATAATTCTTTCACTGGCAGGAGTCCACAGAGAAATTGAAGTGCAAATATCCAAATCTGCATAGGCAAGTCTGCAAAGGCAGAAGAATATATGCTTCGATATATGACCAGCTAATTTCTGGGCAAATAAGCTTTTTTTTTTTTTTTTCAGAAAACAAGTTAGATCATGAGGGAACTGACAAGTTGCACAGAGAGGAATTCTAGTGAAATATATTAACAATAAGGATARGACCTTTCTATGTTTCATAAACAGAAAAATGTGAAATCTTTTCAATCTTTTTTTTTTCCCAAGTGTGTTTCTGATTAAATGAATCTACACAATCTTTCCCATTTCTACAGAAAATGGCAAGCAAAAATGCCACATATCCATAATAAAATGTACCCAAGTTTCCCTGCATTATCTGTTAAGATTTAATTTCTCATACCATTACTGTTCTTGCTGACCAGATAATGCTTTCTTTTCGGCCCAGCAGAGTGAAATCCAGTACTCAACCTGATGTAATTTCTCAATTTTTTTTTTAACATAATAACTTTGGAATAGAAAGTATGATGGGTTTWAAAATGTGTATTCCTGTAAAACATTGGTCTCTGAGCAGTGGATTTATTCAGCGCTCCCCTCCCTGATGTTCTCATATTGGTTATAGTTCCAATAGCAGAGCACACAGCTCAACAGCATCTCCACAACTTTGGTGTACAGTGTCACGACGCAAAATTACAGAATGGTTGAGGTTGGAAGGGACTTCTGGAGCTCATTTAGTCCAATCTCCCGCTCAATCATGGTTACTTAGACCACGCATGCAGGTGGATTTTGAATATCTCCAAGTAAGAAGACTCCACAACCTCTCTGAAGAACCTTTTCCATGGCTCTGTCATCCTCACAGTAAAGAAACTTTCCCTCATGTTCAGATGGAACTTCTTGTATTTCAGTTTGTGCTGTTTGCCTCTCATTCCATTATTGGTCATCACCGAGAAGAGTCTAGTCCCATCTTCTTGACTCCCTCCCTTCAGATACTTGCTGGGCATGCTCCAGTAGCTCCCTGTCTTTCTTGTTTAGAGGAGCCCAGAACTGAGCACTGTRCTCCAAATTTGTCATAGTGACTTGTTGTCAAAGAAGTCCTAATAAGAGGCAAATTTATGCCATTTTGGTGTCACATGAACGACTGTGTTGGCAAGACTAAGAGAGACATCTGACACAGGAGTCAACTGAATAATTGGGTAGTATTTGAGGTTTTTATTACTGGCACTGTTCTATGTCACRATGCATGAAGTCTCATGCCTTTTGCCTGTAAAGAGAACTGATTGCCAAATGGAGCCATGTAATTTGAAGTTTGTGGTATTTTAAATATTTGCATATATTTTATAGGTGTTAATTGGAATTGAGTCCTTATTGTGCCAATATGATTGGCACAAATACTGTGACTTGCAAGCGCTAGKCCAAAGCATGAATTTTCAGAGAGGAGGAAACAGGAGAAATATAACCATGTTCTCATGGTTTGCAGTGGTGGCTGACATTTAAAGCAGGTGCTGCAGTTACACTGAATAGTCAGGTAAATTAGGTAGCTGCTGGATTTTGGTTCTTATAACCTTATTCCATCAGTCATCTACAGGGAGCAATGACAGAATGAGCATCTCTGAAACCTGAATAAATACACAGGACTTCAGTTCCAATTAGGGAAGTATAGCTAATCTTCTAAAATATTTTAAAAATGTGACTATATACTAATATGATTTTACATGTGCTTTTCCTTCCYGGTTTTGATTTTTCTTCCAGTATCTGTGCCTTCTTCTATTATATAATTTAACAACTTATCATTTATAATTGCTGTCTCAAATGCAATTACTGACACTCATATGCAGCTGTCAAACACCATACCTGGATTATAAAGTATAGTCGTGTGACCATCAACATCACATAAAAATTACACCTATTAAGTTGTGYGAAATGACCTTTAATATGAACTCATCTTTTGTAGGATTTAAAATAAGCTCTCTGATATGTTTTCAGTGTTTCACGTTTCTTAGGATCTAAGAAAAGATGCAAACTAATTAACGTCTAATGTTTAAAGAAGTCTTTTTTCTTCACAGGGAGTCAGTCACCCCGACTGTTCATCTGTTCATGATGGAGTTTCTTCCCCACTGCATTTGGCAGTCTCCATTTCTTTTTTTCTTCTTTTTTTTTTCTTTTTATCTTAAAAATTAGAACATTAGGCTGTAAATGGAAATGCCTTATCACCTGCTTCATGAGTAGCTAGGAATCTACACAGCAGGGTTGATGAGCATCATTGGCTAGATACAGCAACCCCATGAACTGTGTCGCTTTAAATCATTCCTTCCTGAACTTCCTTTTAAGCCTTTAAAAAACAGAACAAAACAAAACAAAAAAAAAATGTTTCTCCAGGAAGAGATAGAGCTATACTGCTGCCTAACGTWTTATTTTTCATTCAACATGTTAAACTACGGCCTGAAATTAACTATCACTATTGCCTGACAAACCTGTTATTTTTCATTCCCAGGATAACATCCATTCTACAGATAAAAAAATGTCTTAGGGAACAAAAAACTTTAGCAGAAGGAAGAGAAAAGCACTTAGGCTGTAAAAGGCTGGGGCTCAGACTGCTTCCCTTTGGAAGAGATTGGAACCTGCCTGTTAAGAGAAGACCCTCACTCTCATGAGTGGAAACCAGACACCTTTTTTTTCCATCTGTATTTTTAAATTAAAGGTTTTAATTCCAGTAGAAAGCTCATGGATTTTGCTCTCCAAGAAAGTGTTTCCCTGCAGCTCACAGTTAGGGTTTARTTTCCTTGAAAATGCCAATTTTAAATCTTATTCTTCACACCAACACCTCTTACTGGGTGSCTTATACGCTGAGCTATGGCTTTGTGGATCCCACTCTCAGAGTAATCAGTGAAGGGACTTTTGAGTTGCAAAAAGGGTGTTAAAGTGACACAGCATAGATCTAAACTATATTTATGTATTTGAGATATATTTGCATATTCAGCACTGTACTGCTTTAACTATACCAATAAAAAAACTGATTTAAAATTTTTATGCTCACTAATTATTATAGAGTAAAGTTATTATGAAATATTACATTATGATTGTTCATAATACATTATGAACAATTATTTGTGAAAGCTTGCAAAAACTGCCATAACATAGCTGTTCAAAGTTTCCTTTTGTCTAAGCGCAGAATGATTCTTAAAATGTTGCAAAAATAATAATATTTTTTTTAATTCATTGATTGGTAACGGATAACACATATAAAGCTTAATATAACTATAAAAGACAAGAAGCAAAATGCTTGGCTTAATCCACAGTTTAATAAGTTATAATAAAAGTCATTTTGGTTGTTCTGAAATCATATTTAGTAATACCCAAAAAGCGAGCACCAGAGATCAAACACAAGTGATTTCTTTGTTGCTTTAAACTACTTATTAAAAAAAAAAAAAAGAAATCTTTATATACCCTATGTATTCATCTATATAACCGTATGAAAATACCTGTCTCAAGAGACCTTGTCCAAAGTATGAATTGTTTTAAAAAACATTGATTGCTTACAAATGTTCTTTCTGAGATTGCATTTTTCATCTGTATCATAGATTTTAAAGCCAGAAGGCCCATTAGACTAGTCTAAGCTTTCTGTCAGAAATTTTCTATCATAAAATCATAAGTTAATAACATTTCAGTCACTGAAGATAGCAACCTGAAACTGAAATAAAACCTAGATTTTTAAAAGCCATGATAATTTAATGATTTCCTGTGATAATGTACCACATCCTTTAATAAGTGATTCTAGTGGTTAATTATGCACTCAATTGTTACTGCCAATTTGAACTTGCCTCAGTTCCATTCCCAGCCATTGGGTCTAGACTTTGCTCAAACTTCCAAAATCAAGCCCCTAAGATTTTAGAACATTTTTCGTAAAAGCTTTTTCCAGATGAAATACCATTCAACAGATATAATTAAGCCTTCCTTTAATGTACTTATGCAAAGAATCAATGTAGTTTATACTCGRGTGACACTCTTCTAGCAATGATATCACATTTCTCTGGTTTTCTACACTGTCTATACACCAAAGCACAATTATTTTTGCTAATTCTTTTGTCCTGTCTTCCTTTAACATTGTCCTCTTCTGCAACATAACTCATATATTTCTATATAAAAATGGGTATTTGGATTTACTCTTTACTGCTTTTGTACTGTTCCTAGCATAAAATGCAATCTTTTGCTATACTTATCTAAGAAACTATTTGCTTTATTAGACAATCAGAGAAGTTACATTACAGCTGTATCTAAGACATATTCATACATATTTTGGAAAGTTCAGATTGTATTTCTTCTTTCAATACAGATTTTTTGCATGTGACTTTCAAGTGAATCTTATAGCTTTAATATACTTTAACTATACAGCAAGGAGTGAATGTAATCACTCTCATAGAATGAGATAAAATTATTGRTAAAATTATTCTAGTCATCAGAGCTGATGGGGGAAGGATCACCTCCCTTGATCTGATGGCAATACAATCCAGGATACCTTTTGCCTTCTTGGCCATGGTCAACTGTTGTACACCAGGACCCCTATGTCCTTCTCAGAGATTTTTCAAGCAATTCAGCCCCCAGCAAGTCCTGGTGAATGGAGTTATTCCTCACTACATGTAGGATTCTGTTTTTTGAACTTCATGAGATTGTTCCTCGTGAACCTCCTCACAGTTTTGTACCATCAGCAAACTTGATGAGGTTGCRTTTTGTCCCTTCATCCAGATCATTGATGAATTAGATGAACAATTTGGACAGGGTATTGACCCCCTTGGGGTACATTGCTATTTACTGTCTTCCAACTAGATTTTGTGCCACAGGTCTTGTGGAAGTTTGTGCTTGTGGAAGTTAGGCCATGAAAACATCAATCCACAGATGATCACACTCCGCATTTACCTTAGCTTCAAATTCGTTCAGCCCTCATAGATACCAGATGAACTGACAGAGGTTTTTGAGAATTATTCTTCCACATCCACTGACTTGTCACTAGACAAATCAAAAAGATATACTAGATTTTCTTATGGATAAAACACAAACAAGGACGTATTCATAATTTAATATTCTTCAGAAGATGTAAGGAAGATTTCAATTTTAAGCTTAGGAGATGTGCTACAACAATTTCATAATTGTCAGGATGACAGTTTACAAAAAAAGAAGAACATATTYGACAGCAACGAAAAACAAAATCTGTGAATTAAATACTTTTGGCAGGGGAAGTAATAATTCCAGGTTATAAAATCTATATTAATTCAAGGTTTGTTTAATCACAGTTTTCAGCTACAGCAGAAGGAAGTACTGCTGATACCATTTCATTATTTTCTTCTCTAATTTATTTCTTTTTTACATAGAGATTACTTGATGATGGGATTCTGCCTGAAACGCCTCAATCACTGGGCATTTACACCTGTGCATTTTCAACCCCTGTGAGGAAATTGTTCTTGATTTACTGTGCAGTGARCTAAACCTGAACTGGGATTTAAGGGTATTATAACTTACAGAAGGTTAGGTTTGAGGAACACRCATAATCATGAGGACGTAATGATAATATATATGTTAAAACCTCTAAGAAAAGACTCTAGGCAGCAGGAAAGTGTTGTAAAAGCAGTAACAGTAGAGAAGCTGCCTATTGCATGGGGCATCCCCTAAAAGCAGATGGCTTCAGTTGAAATCAAGAATATACATGTAATTTTAGTAGAATATCAACACTGTTTTAGGGCAGTTTATGTGGGCATTTTTAGCMATATGAAAAGAAACTCTGCAGCAGGGTATGCAGAACTTAAAAGCGTAAAGAAAATATTTATTGGCTAACCAAAGCAAAAAACAGATAGGATTTAACAAGGTGTTAGGCTAAGCATAGGTATGTGCAGCACGCTGATATGGAACCCAGGTGTTAGTCGGGAAGATCCTGCACTGTGGAGCTCTGTGCTGTGCAGCTCCCTGCAGTGGGTCCTCGGCATCTGTGAGCTGTTGTTTTCTATGATGTGCTCTGTCAAGACTGACATCACTGATGACTTATCCCACTGTCCCATAGCCTGACCAGCTCCCTTATATTTTTTCCATAAGGATTTGACACCTTCCCATGTTGATGTTTTTCCTCTTGAATCCATAAGCTACTAACTAATGCAGTCTCACAATAACATCTCTGTCTGTAACATATCTTTCTTACCTCTGCATGGATTTTCTCATTGCTCTTTCTGAACCATTGGAATCACGGTTATCCAGTTGTGTATGAGAATTTGGATATTTGGTACAAACGCAGTGAAATCGTATGAAAAAAAAAGAATATTTATAGCRGGAGCCACAGATAGAGAAGGACACAAGGAATTGCTGCTATCAACGGTAGAGAAGTCATGCACCCTAAAGATTATGTAATAATACCCAAAAAGTTTAGGAGGAAGCAAACTGACCTGTCTTGAAAAGTGAAGGAAAAACCTGTAAACCAAACAGATCTATGGGAGATGTGCCACATTCCCCAAAGCTCAAATCTGACAGATTACCAAGACTCATTTGCCATACTGATCATTATCCTTCTTGCTGATGCTAATATTAATATTCTGTCAGAAGTGTTCCTGAGAAGCTGAAAAGTGATTCTGCAGGCAGAGCTGAGGGAAGCTATACGCATCAGGACAAATATCTTCAATAAAATGAGAACTGCTAAATAAACATAGTAGGAAACAAGTCTGAGAGACAAAGTGATTAAGGGAGGACTGCCAGTTCCTCAAAGAAATGAGAAGGACACAAATACAAAATCTACTCAGGGGAGTGTAATAGGGAAGTATAGGAGATAGCGAGTGGGAAATGGAATAGATGAGTGTTCACTATCCCTTCAAACATTTTTTGAGTTTATTACTTTTACTTTCTTTGAAAATGTAGGGATTCATCACTGTGTAAAGCAGATATCTTAAACAAGTCAGACAACTGACATATTTCTGGAGCCAACTATGAAGGAACCCCAGGGTGCCTAAGTGATGACATCTTGCTGTGGAAGCCTAAAATGATGTGAACCTCATTCAGTGCTTCATGTGCCTGCTTTGTAAGTGGCAGATCCCAGCAAATGGCATTACTCTGCAATATGCAAATAGCTAGTTTTTTTGAYGCAATTAAGATTTACTTATGCACAAAGGTATAACTACAATACAGTGACAGTCACTTTTAGCAAGAATGGCTTATACCCTCACCTATGCCYACTTGTTTAGGTATTTGCTCAAAGCAGATCAATAAAGTAACATTTTCTTTAGCAATGGTTTAAATCACAGGTATTTTAAGGAACTGCTAGCAAGAATTAATGCAGTTCTTACRTAAGATAACTGTTCTCACATGAGATAATAGCAAACTCTGCTTAGAATTTTGGGGAAAACCTGAATTTGGAATTCACAACAATAGCTTCAAGCTTGTGGAATAAAGACAGATATCTCAATACATCCTTTAATTTTAAAAAGTGCTGAATATCCCCAACTTCTGCAGATTTTAATAAGCATTTTGAGGAAAGCTGCTCAGTCTGAGCAGCTCTTTTACTATATACAATAGAGCACAAATATCATTCAAGTCATAATTTAAAGCACGTCTTGAATAATTTCACAATTCATCACTGCCATTAAAAAGGGATGCAAATCTATTGGCCACATTTTCATTGTGTTTCAGCATATTAAGATGGTTTTTTATACTTACATAATGTTCCAATCAATGGAAAAAAAATCAAGACYCTAAATTTTCTTTTTCAAAATATAAATTTTGTTGACAATTGGTTATTRCAACATTTTTCATTCTCATATCTTTTCACAACACAAATATTTCTAGTAAAGATTCCAACACACTCCTCGCACAAGTATTGCCAGTTTTATTAAKAAAGGAAGGCTCCTCAACTTCATTTCCCAGAATAATACCAGGCTCTTTTTCACCATAAAATACACTGATGAGGAATGCAGCTGCTTCATCTTGTAGCATAGAGCAAGTGGTGAGGTGCCAGAGCAACCAGTATCACTGTCTTAATATTGTGATCCAAGCTAAGTTTCCTTTCTGTCAAAGGTATAACCATTTGCTTGCAGACTTGTTTAATAAGAAAGGCCATCGAGACATATAACTGATTCTAGAAATGTGTGTGATGAAAACCATTTCAGGAAATCAATCCCTACATACACAGATGAGATATGACAAAAAGATTTTTAAGCAGACAAGGGGTGAGGAAAGATAGAGCACATATTATAGATTATTGTGCTTTCTTCTGTCCTCCCATTCCCCCAGTAATAGTTCAATAAACTACTACTAGGTTGCCACAGCCTATTATGATATATGGTGATATGATATATGATGATATGATATATGATGATATATCGTATGTATGATAATATGATATATTATGATAATTACTATTATGATACTGATCTATCATAAGACCTTAGTTCTCCAATAAGAATAAAAATGAGAGATTGTGAAGAAAGTTAGTTAAATAAAAGAAGACAAAAAATGGTTAAGGAGATGATATAACATAGATTGTTCTATTCAAATTCCATCAGTGCTTGTCTAGTGATAACAGCATACTGCTCTTTAACACCACAAATAATTAGCAACAGGAAGATATTTTTTTCCTAAAGCAGGTCTAGAAAGAAAGCAAAAAGGTAAATMCAAGAGCAGACTTGAAGTTATCTTTTTTATTTTTGAATAGTAAAGAAAGACTTTATTATACACTTCTTATTACTCCTRTAAAGCTATATCTAGCTCCTATTATTTAAACAATGGTCTAAACCATTAAATCACCCTGTTAAGTCATAGCCTCTGCCATTTCAACCACTCATTCCTGTAGTGATATAGTAGCACTGCTTTTGTTGAATCCYGTCTCATGTTGGCTAATGCAGAACTTCCAGAGAGGCATCTAGTTTTAGTTTAAAATTACCAAGAGACATGTCACTTTCCTCATAGCTTCTTCCAAAGCTTAATCACTGCCATTGCTTGAAACTCTGGATTTGTCTGTCTTCAGCTTTCAGGTGTCAGCTGCTAAATTAAAGAGACTTTCAGGATCATAGCCAGTGAGCCTAACTTTACTGCAGTGATGCTTGTCTCTCTTGGTACATCTAGGCAGATGGATAGCATCTCCCTGGGAGCAACTCAGACCACTAGACTTCTKCCCTGATTATCTATGGGAACAGCATATCTTTCCATACAGGTTGCAGACAGATCTCTAAGARGCAAGCTCTGGAGGTGAGAGTTAGCCTGTGCAAATATCTCCAGTAAATAGCTCTATATATTTTTTCCATGGAGACACATGTGCTCTGTAATCAGGTTGTTTATGAGTCCTCTTTTTAATGTGTTAATAAGGTTTACCTGCTTAAGCACAACTTCCTCCCCTCCAATCAAGGAATGTTTTTGTTGTTGTTGTTTTCTAGAATTTTTCATTTTGCACGCACCAGAAATATACATCTATGTTATCAAATGATCTTCATTAATTATCAAGGAATTATCATTATCGAGGAATCTTTTTGTTGTTGTTTTCTAGAATTTTTCATTTTGCACACACCAGAAATATACATCTATATTATCAAATGATCTTCATTAATTATTTTATTTACATTCCTACCTCATCAAAGTTTTACACAGAGGCAGGGCTCAGTATTCCTTACTGAATTTTTACTCCCTACATCCCTGTTTGCATATTTTCAGAGGACTGAAAATTGCATGTCAAATTGCATGTTAAGTGATTTTTTCCTCAACACAAGGAAGTCAAAATAACTTGCTTTTTCAAGTGACTCCAAATTTCTTTCTGAAAGAGAAGGGACAATTAGAGGAGACATCATGAACTCATCTACTTTGAGGCTGGACAAATGGTTCATATATCATATACATCTTGAACATACTAAGAATATTTTTAACATTTTCCTTGATGGACTTGATTTTCCTATTTTTTTTTTGACTGTTTTAGTTGCCTGCAGTAATGAGTAACTAACCTCCCAGTGAATATTTTCCATATGCCTAATCTGAACCTCCACTGAGGTAAATTACTTCAGGTAGTTCTTATTTTATTTTCAGTGACCATGGAGAATAAAAAGCATTTTGAATTTGTTATAACCTGAAATTATTATTTTTTTTCCCACAGCTACCAAGCTTTGGGTGACTTTTCGTTGTCTAACCTGCTTTCTCTTTTTAATTTTTCTTTTGTTGTTGCCTTGATATACCCATTTTAACCATGTGAACCTTACTTTCAAAGTACAGTGCCCAAAGGTAGACATAATACTCTATGAAGAGTATTGTCTATGAAGAGCCTCACTGGTGCCAGATAAATTTGAGTGGACATGATTCTGCCTCAACTTATATTGCTGTTAAYATTTCCCAGCTTGACATTTGATTTTTTGTGGCTTTTATATTTGCTTTTTACAACTGTATTATATTCCTTACTTTTATTCAATTTGTAGTCATTATTATTTCCAGATCCTTTTTGTCATAATGCTGCCCAGACAATGAATCCTCCTTTGTATTTATGCTTTCCATTTCTACTTTCCTACATGAAGCACTTTTGTCTACATGAAGTGCTTTTGTCTGCACTACTTTATTTTTCTTAATGTCAAACCATCTCTCTAATTTGGGACAGACRTTCTGAATTCTCATCCTGCCTTTCTGCACTTGTGAGGCAGGGAGTCATCCATAAATTTAACAAATCACTTCTAATGAGAGGTCAAAGTCATTAACAAAACTATTCAATAATACCAGACTCAAGACAGACCTCTCTCATACTTACTGGAAATGTCCTTTCTGTCTGAAAGGGAACAGCTGTTAAACAACTCTGAACATGGTGCAAAATGTCCTATTTTAGTCACACATTTACCAGAGATTTGAGCAAGCTGATCTATATAACAAACAATAAAGGAATAAAATATCATAAATAGTGTAGAGTGTTCAATTTATAGTGAGTTAATAGTGTAGAGTGTTCAATAGTGTTCAATTTTTATTGAGTGTTGTCAACCTGATCAGCTGTTATTTCGGACATTTCTTGTTCTTGTCTGCCACGTAGGATGTCAAAGTACTAAGCAGTTTAAAACCTAGCTTTTCTACAAAATACATAAATATCTTTGGAGAGAAGTTAAATGGTATTTAGACCAACATTACTCCTTTCTGGTTAATGGTTTTCTTCTTTTTTGCAGGCACAACATTGCATAGTTGACCCTGTTTGCCTAAACAAAGAATACACAGTTAGTTTAGCTTTCCCTTGAAAAGATCTGAAATTGTATTATAAACAAAAGTCTATAAAAGTTCTAGTTGATTATGGGAAATGAAAATCTTCATAATTCATGTGTGTGTGTGTGACTGAAATTTCTTTGGAAATAAAGGTGTCACTTTCTGCACTGCATATGGAAGAGCAGTCAACGAAGCACCTATTAATAGCTCTGAAATATGATTTTACAACACATCAGTAGCACAGCTTTCCATTGCCAATGTAAATGTGCAGGCATATTCTGTGAAGGAAGTATGTGATGAAACCCCTGAGCAAACCTTGTATAAATACTGTGCTAATTTGCCAACTTCATATCTCCAAAGCATTATATTCTTTAATTTTCTTTTTAATTATGAATAAAGGTGTCTTTTTATATCTCCAGATTACATTTGATGAATACACTTTTCTTAATATTGTTCAGTTTTATCCRTGTCATCCCCATTTATTTTTATAAGCATATATACATCTGTACATGTATTTTAACATGATTATAGAGTATGAAAGACTGTATAATTAATTGAGAACAAAGCAAGAACTGCAAGGCCAGGCTGTTTGCTGATATTATTGATAAGAAGAATAAAGAGAAGTGTTTAGACTTGCCAAGAGAGTTGAGCAGAGGCAGAAAACAAGCCAAGGGACATCTCTGTGAATACAAAGGAACCAAACCAAAGCGTCCACAATAGAAAGAGTGGGCAAAATCTTGATGAATAGGTGCGATCCATTAGACCTGCTCTGGGGAAGGATCTGGAAAAGTCAAGATCAAAGAAACAAAGTCTCTACAGAGAAGGAACCCAGGAAGAAAAGTTATTTTAGGACACGAAACAGCAGAAGAAAATATGATAGCCCCGTGGTAATAACATGGAAATGTAATGCTATTAATCATTCACCTTAAAATTCAAATAATAAGGATTGCTTCTACATTATTCCTCCAGTATATTAAAACAGATGTGGTTTAACAAAATACATACATATTTCGTAGAGTAGTCAACTGTAGATTGTCATCTGATTTCTGACTGATTTTCTATTTTGAAAAACAGATAAATCACCCCAACATCTCTAAGGGTTTATGAACACTTCATGTGAGACTGAACTGAGTATTTGCCATGAGAAAAATATTTCATTTTAGAGGAATATGAAACCCATGCAATAATAATAACAATAATAAAATAGCATGGTTAATATACTTAATAAAATATACTTAATTAATTCATTTCAAGTTAGTTACAGTTAGTTGCAAAGGAAATCAGCTTCAATATTAAAGCATAACTACAATACATGCCAAGTGAACACCATTCGCTTAAATTAATTACAAGAGGGATTGTTTCATCCTAATCTGTGATAAAGAATTCCTTTTTTTTTTTTTTTTTTTGAAGCACTATGTGTTTCTATTAAATATGAATCAAGAAGATTTTAGAGTAAATAATTAAAAGGTGAGGTGCTCTTTTACATAGGTCTTCAAGCAAAATGAAAGAATAAAAGTCTAATGTGAAATGACAGAATTTCTCTATGGAGCAGAACACTATTTTTAGCTTGGATTATGCCAAACCTTCCTGTGTGAAGAAATTTTGTTGATTCCAAAAGCCATTTCTCTTCAAATTTCTTATCAGTACAGCTTCTTTGCTGAGTGTCACCTTTGCAAAAGGAGGTTCATTGCAGCCTCGGTGATTATCTGACATTATTTTTCTAAAGTGCAGATCAGATTTGGTAAAAGGACACAGAAAGAGGTAACTCCTAGGTAAAACACTTACTAAAATAAATCAATAGCAGAAATGGTCTGTGCTTTCAAATAATGTATATGGCCTCAGAATTCAATGAGTACTATGGACTTTATATCTATTCTGCCTCATGTACTCTGATGGATGCCTAATATTATGTTCTTACTGAAATAAAAACTGTGAAGACAGTGTCTTCAATGCAGCCACAGAGCAGTGCTGCTTTGGGAGGTCACCAGAGGAGCAACCCCTTTATCTACGTTTAACTTCACAGGTCCTCCTTCTGGAAGTCTTCAGCTACGCTTCTTTCTCCATCTCTGTGGTCTGTRTGGGGTATTCTTACCCTGGCTTTAAAAGGTCTGTTTCGCTAGGCTCTTACATTATAGAGAAATGCTAGGGGTGTAACTTAGGCAAATAGTGCTGTCATAAAGAGATGTCACAGCAGCTGGTTACTGGAACATTATTACGGAGGTCTGGAAAAGAATGGGGTAAAGGAAAGAGAGATGAATAGGATAAGGTGGGCAGAACTGGAACATGAATGGGCAASACTAGATTTCTAAAAAAAGCACAATTTGTTATTATCACTGAATTATCACTGAATTTAATTAAAGTTGTAAATGGCTGTTTTAATGGCTGACTCCTCTTTCTTATAGTCTGCATTTCCTCAATAGAGTTTTCAGGGTATTCATTTTTTATAGTCAATATAAAGTCATTAGTTTATGATTATGGTGCATTGTCTAGGACTTTACCAGGACAATTTTGATGATATTCAGGAGATGCATTTTGGTTGGAAATATATGTTTTATGGTCAAATCTCCACATTCATTTTCCATTCAGAGAAATTTAAAATACAGACTAGCCTAACAGCTTCTGAAGGGTACAGAAGTGTGCCTAYTAATACAGACATAAGACAAAGAAAAGTTAAATTCTATAAGGCAAGGCTTTTACACTCTTCAACAGTGTACCTCCAGTGGAGTAATTCTGATACAGAATTTTCCTGCGGGTGTCCAGAATCCAACAGTTAGTATTTTCACACTCTGTATGTCTGTGCACCACCAACATTGCAATTCATTAAGATTTCTGAAATTCACCAAATGGTAACCTGAGTTATGTTTGGGAGTAAATGTTGATTTTATGTGGATAAGCTTCACATTTACATTCATGTTTTGCTGGGATATTGTAACAATATTTGAATATATGAAAGACAGCAGTTTTGGTAGGATATGCATTTTTGCTCACAGAAAATGGAAGGGGAGATTGCAGGCATGGACATGAATGGATTGTGTTATCAAAGACATTTTTAAACATCTTTATAGTGCAAACACASTTATACACAAAACACATGGAAAATAATTGAAATATAGAAATTCACACTGTCTGGACTAATAGTATTAATAGGAACAATTTTAATATCTAGGCTTTGTACTGAAAAGTTCTAAATGATAGAGGAAGACAAATATAAATCCATATGATCTAGTTTTCTGTAAGTGAACAATATCCAAACTTAAGCAACATGAAAAGTGTTAGCAGAAGTTAGCATCTTCTCAGCTTCATTAATCTGATGTAATGTCAAAAACACCTTTCTACCTGAGACCCCTAAAGGTTGATTAACTGAAAAATCATTCAGATTCTTTGATAATAAGAAGTTAGCAACCATGCTAAGACTTCAGAATGTTAGCATTCATGACAAATTGTGCAAGTTCCTCTCATGCAATGGTAAGGAATAGTGAAAAATTCAGATATAAATTCAGATAAAAATTCAGATGTAAAAACAAAAACTGTGATTTCCTCTAAGTTCCTTGAAAGACTTAGGAGTAACAGTCTCATTATTAGTGGAAAATGTCATCCTTCAGATGCTTTTTAAAATTCATTAATTAATTGTTCCTAGAAATAAATGTTATCAAATACAGCTTATACCTCTGAGGCACATCTATCAAGATTTTAATTGCAAGTTCAATAACAGCTGTCACTGGGTAGTGAGAAAAATCAACTTTCTGTTCTTTTTGAACTTTTCCATATTACAGCAATTCTGTGCCATGGCACAAAAGTACATAGTTTAATAAGTCTTGTTTGTTGGTTTGCAGATCAGATATGTACATAAAAAATGCTTCTGAAGACAGGAAAAAAGGCWGCCACTGATTTTTGACAGACTCCGGATTTTACTTTGGAAGTTGTGATGTTGACAAATCCCAAGCAGTATAATTACTGCAAATATTAATATTATGCAGATATAGTCAACTACTCTATTTAGATACTAATATTATGCAGACATAGTAATCTAAGCCAACTGCTAGCTAAGTATTGTATCCCCATGGTTCTTTACAAAATATTATGGACCTACTAAGGCTACTGCCTCTTGCATTCAGAGGCTGAAGAAATAATCAAAAGTTCATTTGGATGTGGGACATCTAAAATGAATATTACAAAGAATATTTAGTCTCAGTTCCTTGATATTGAATAAAAAGATTGCCTTAACTTCTTTTATTTTTTTTAATTAGTCTTCTCAGCATTATCAGACCATTCACTTACAAAATCAATTCTTTCTCAACTTTCTCAACTCACAGAATATTTTTACAGAATATTTAAGGTTGGAAGGGACCTCTACACATCATCTAGTCCAACCTTCCTGCTCAAGCAGGCACACCTASAGCATGTGGCACAGGGCGGCATCCAGGTGGGTTTTGAAGACCTCCAGAGTAGGAGACTCCACAACCTCCCTGGACAGCCTGTTCCACTGCTCTGTCACCCTAACAGTAAAGAAGTTGCTCCTCAC
>NW_020455749.1:89669-104927 GCF_003342845.1 Nothoprocta perdicaria
TCCCTAACCCAATCCTTCTCAACCCGTGGAAGGTCGTCCTCTAGCCCATTTACATCTCTTCCATTTGTTCCCTGCAGTTCATGGGGGGTCGTCTTAGCAGTAAACTCTAGATGATCGGAAAGAACAAATAATGTCTTGGAAAGTCTAAATGAAAAACATCCCCAAGTTTCTTCCAGTCTAACCCTCGGTAATGGAAAAAATCTTCTATTTTAATATTTTCTGTGAGTTAGCTCACTTTTCATTTTCTATATTTTCTATATTATTATAGTAAACTATAATAAACTATATAAACTTCTATTTTGAAGACTGAAGGCAACATTTTCCTAATGCTGGATGTTCATTTGCAACACTATGGTAACAGCCTTTTTGGCTGTGAATAGATCTGAAACTAGGGCAGCTTTAAGAGAAAAGATCAGTAACACAAAATGCACAAAGTCAGTAAACCATCTGCATGAATCAGTTTGCTGATAATGTAATAATACTGCTAGACAGAAATGTTCTCAAATCACTTTTAAGCACTCACAAGAGAAATAAAGCATTGTGTTTGAAGTAAGCTGTCCCTGAATCTTTGGGAAAATACACAGTAAGGAGGAAACAGAAACTGATAGATATTGAGAAAAAAAGTTACAYGGAGCAATGAAGAGTGTAAAGGACTAATAGTTTTCTCCATTAAAATAAATCTAATATACATGTAGAATGTGTGTGTATATGTGATTAGATACAAGAACATGAACACAGACGTAGTGACACATTCACTCTTTAGATAAGTTGCACATAGGTACATACATGGTAGGTAGTTTTCCTATCCTAAATTAATGTAGAAAATACAGTCAGGATCAGTGTTTTTTTGCTATTTGAATCACTCCCTGAAAGCAAGAAGAAAACCCTGTAAGTGAACTCCACATTCTACTACCAAAATACTTTGTTCTAGCAGGCGTTGAAGCCATAAAAGCTAACAACGTCTTAGTGACATTTGAGGAAGACATTTTCTCCTTTTTTCCACTGACGATTTGACTCAGAGTCCACAGGGAAAGCTTTCTTTTGCAAAGATAGGCTCTTGCTGAGGCATCACCACTGTAGAAGTGATTCTAGAAATGATATTGCAAGATTATGACTGAAATGAAACACATTCCTTTTCAATTCAAAATATGAAAAATGTTGACTTATCCACCTGGTCATACTTGAAAGGAGAAAAAAAAATAATTATTCAAATGCTTTGTTGAAACTCTCATATGCCAAGTTACCTACAATATGTTCGATGATGAGCACATGACAAGTCTTTATTTTTGTACTGCAAATTCAAGACCCAGTTTGTCATTTCTGTATTCTCCATGCTCTCTATTCCTTTGTCATTGCTTATGTGAAACTTTAGAACCAAGCACTGATCTTTTTTTCTCAGACTGTTCAATGATGCTAACGTTATGATTAACCTACTACACAGTCCCATCTAAGTTTTTGTAGAAAGTAGCCATGTGCATCTACATCCAGCGTCAAATATTTGTAGCTTGGGGTCTTTTTTTGCAAATAGACATTTGCAAAAGGCCTTTTTTTTGCAAATAGACATTTGCAAAAAGTCTGATACACAGAGCATGGACTCAGCCAGTGCAAACTCTGTTTTATGCTACCTCCTCCTCAATTGCTGCATATTTATCATTATATTTCCCCCTTACCTCAGCAGGGCTAGAAACATCTTATTAAAACGTGAATAGCAACAGCAGAAACAGAGCTAAAGCCTCAGGTGAATGAGAGTGAGATTTCTGGCACTACGCCTGAGGTTGTTTTGTTCRTTATAAAAATGGCTGCTGCAGATGTCACAATGTTTTCTTACATCACCACACAATATCTGAACCATCTAGAGAACATAATAAAATAAAATGTGTTGCTCCAGAACATCCAGAACTTTTAATATTTGCTTTCTTTTTTCAGTTCCTAGAAATCATAAAAAATAAGGTTGGAGTGGCTTGGAGCTGCTGCCCAGGTTACCTCTTCACTGCTCCATGGGGCTGAGTGTAGTTAAAATATTTCTAACATCTGCTCAACTACAGTTAGATTGAAGTGATAAAGTCTTTGTTTTGTTGTGTTGCCACTAACTTAAACCTTATCCTAGCAGGGTTTTTTAATTGTTTTGTCACCCTAAGAGCATTTTTGCTTCATGTTTTTGCTTTTTGTTGAGTGCTTATTTCTATGTTATTTTGACGATTCCAAGACAAAATATAAAATGTAAAAAAAAAAAAAAAATCCACAAAAAACAATTAAATTTATTTTTCCTTTTATGAGTGTGTGTGTTGAAACCCTTTTAGTGTAATTGCCAAAGCCATTAGGTGATGCCACTTTAGTGAATGGACTGCAAAAGGAAAAATCAGCTCTGTGGGGAAAGTGTGTTCCACCGCTAGAAAATGGCTTCTTGTCAACAAACTCTATCTGTCACAGAGCGAGCTCTTGTGATCATGTAACTAACATTGCAAATGCATCAGCAAACCATCAGTCAAGGATATCTCCCCAAAGCACACAACCTGCAATGAAAGCAGGTCTGCAAAAAAAAAAAAAAAAAAAAAAAAAAAAAAAAAAAAAAAAGCTAAAAATAAAATCACTTACCCATACAACTCAGCTGTTTGAATCATGAAGTGCATTAAATGTAATATTCTTTGTTTCTAAATGCCTTTAATGTGGGCAATCACACCCTGTTCTTTTGAATGTCATGCTAGATGGCCATGCATATCACAAAATTATAAACACGTTTGCAGAAAATGATCACAGCCGTATATTTTCCACATAATGTATTAGTAGGTATATCACTATAATTACCGTGTGGAATTGTTCTTACTGGCTTCAGCAGTTCAGAAAGAAAAATTAATGATAATGAAATAAATAAATAATTTCAGTCAGCTACAGAGATATCCTTTCTAAGTCTTGAAACCAAAAGAGAAAGCTACTGTCAAACATACAGCTGTTGGTGGCAATGGAAGATACAATACCATTGAAAGAGGTTTTTCTAAGCACTGTTCTCTGCAGATTTTTTTTTGCTTTGTTTTACTGCCTGGAAGAATAAATATTTCTGGAGGTTTGTTTTTTTGAGTTTGGCTGAAACAAGTTTGGAAGCAACACTGAAAAAAAAAAATCAGATCAAATAAACCATYATGTTTAGTCCACACTTTATGCTTTTTTAGGTGATTTTGATTAAAAACAAAAATACATCCACAGAGAGCTAACATCCCAAAACACTTTAAAGTGTTTCATATCAAAGAATTAGAAATAGGTCTCCCATCTCAGAAAAAAATATAAAAGCTACGAGGTTAAAAGTGAAAGGCAGTAGAACCAGAGACACAATGTCCTCTTGACATTTTTTTGGAATGTCACCCTAATTCTTCAACATTTCTGTTTTCCTGTGTTCACTCTGAATTTTTATCTAGCGGCCAAATAGACACAAACACACACACAAAGGCATTTCTTAGATAAAAGGATAAAATGCTCTATCCTCCTTAGGATTCATTCTTAATTGTACCGGACTATGAATAAGGTTGAAAAACCTTATTTGGAGCACAGTAGAAGCTGTCGAAATACAGTTTTACCAGATCATTTTTAAGACATGCTTTAAGAAAAATATTGATTACATGCCAATTCGGTTGACAGTATATTGTGCTTATGAGCAAGGAAATTATCTTATACACTGACTTTGTGCTTTTCATCTCTACATTTCTTGAGGCCCTTGAGGAGTTTCTGGTATTTCATTTCAGAAGTAAGTAGTATTGAATTTGTATTTTATACTATTGTGGAGAACAGGGGCTTATTGTTATAGTTTATTGTAAAAATTATTGTTTAGTTAGAAACATGAATTCCTATTGATTGATGTATTAATTTATATCAAAATCCKCCTGGATGCCACCCTGTGCCACATSCTCTAGGTGTCCCTGCTGGAGCAGGAAGGTTGGACTAGATGATCTCTAGAGGTCCCTTCCAACCTTGAACATTCTGTGATTCTGTGATTTTTACTAAAAGAGAAATAATTTCTTCGGTCAAAGTAGAATGCCCTAACATTGTCTCATCTGTGTGATACCCTTCACACCTCACACGTGACCTGAAAATACAGACATATTTCATCACTGATTCACACCCTGCCCAAATGACCCCAATCTTGCTCTCCTTTGAGCCTGGCTGGGTTTGCCCGATACATCAGTGACTCAAGAATCTTTCTCTGTTTCTTCTGCTGTGATAATGGTCTAAACCAAGCTTTGAATTTAGGGAAAGCATTACTTACCAAGTAACACATTACTTACAGGGGGAAAAAAAAATGAAACAATTATCTAAGTACTTAATGTAAGATAAGTAGCTTAGTTTGGTGGAGAGGCCCAACTTTATTAGGTTCCTTTCCCTTTGCAGATGTACCATTTCACGTCTGACTCTTCTGCTAGGAAGAGCTTTTTAATGATGGAATATCTTTTTGATCACTTTGCTTTCAGCCAAAAGAACAGCTGAGTTCTGTGGCTTGGAAATKTTCCATTGCCATGCAATTGTCTCTCTGAAGTTTGTTGTGTGATTGCTAACCTACTGTTGCTTGCAGGCTTGTTTTTCCCATTGCACCCTATTAAGCTAGACCACATTCACATCAGGAGGTTTATAAACTAACACACTTTACCTCACTGAAAAGGTCAAAAGCAGTGTTCACAAAATTATTTTACACTGGTATATTAGATTATGGTCTAGAATTTGCATCCATTCTACATACACAGACTATTACTGTGATTTTTAAAGTATTTTATGTCTAAAATATTTATTTAGAATGTTTTAAGTGATATATACTACTTTTCATATAAAACTCGAAATAAATGTTAGACACTGCAACTTCCTATTGTTTAGAGAGCCATGATGCAGTAATGTAATAATTTCTTGAACTAGCAAAATGTTTCCAAGTTACCAGAAGAAAAACCTTTCAATATATTGAATGGGAAGTTCTTCCTATATCATTTGATAATATTTGAATTTCGTAACTACATCATTGGAACCGTTACAAAACCCTGCTGTAGAAAATAAAACCAAGTTTCTTCACTTCTTACAGGTTTAAGTACTTTGTGACAATGTTGACATACAAAGTTACAAAGTTTCTGCCTCGTTATTTTCAGGCAGCTCCTTAATTCTAATGTAATTTTATCCAATTTAGGGTTCAGTGAGCACTCAATACTCATACAGAACTTTGCAGCTCTGCCCTTTATTCTTTTCCTAAACCTTGTGACTCATTCTCCTAAGAGGATTCCTCTCCCTTTTTCTTTTTATTTTGAAGAGTTTCTGCATCCTTTTCAATTTTCCTGTTTTCTCAGAGCAGGATCAATAGCTCAGTAATTTGAGGCAGATGGCTTTGCTGCTCTTCAAGGAACAGATACTCTGCTAAACCACAGCGAGCTGAGGGAAAGCTCAAGCACCACCAGGTCCCCGATCACCCAGACTCTAATTCTTAGCTTGTTCCCGTGTTTATAGTGGACTGCACTAACTAGCTTCTCATGGGTATGGTTCAGAGGACAGATGTCTAGCTGGCAAGTTCAGAAATTTGATCAAATAGTTTCCCAAAGGCTGCACTCATTTTCACTTTCTCCGTCTTACAGCTGCCCCAACATAACTAAAGGCTTTAAAGGGATGCACTGTAAGCTTTACAAAGGCAAGCTAATCCATCCTGCTTGGCTTCAGGAGCAGGGAACAACACCTGACCCTCTTCTGCTTAGCACTCTGGGAAAACAGCATTAAGGTTTTAGCCACCTTAGTTTGCTCCTCTAGTGCTTCTAATAGGTGCTAGCTACTATAAGTGATATTTATACAAGCCAAACTGACAAATATTTACTTACAGGTATGGTAAACACAAGAAGCTACACCACAGTGAAATAAGACTATTTGCACATATGAATACTGTCCAGCAATACTTGAAGAATTACAGCAATACCCCAAACACATTGCTGAACAGAAAGCAAATGCCTTATAAATCATCACGACAGGAGTAATTTTAGTGATAGTGTAAGGAGGAAATCAAAATACTGAAAATTCTAACGAAAACCATCTTCAGAATACATTCACAATGAACAAAATTTGAGCATAAATCCTCAGCTGAATCTTTTCTCTGTTTTTGCTCAAAAGGAAAAAATCCATGGGCTTACATGTATCTATATTGTTGGCAGTCTTGCAGCAGAGCAGATGCGAACAAATGACATTTACATTCCTTTAATCACCTACAGTCCTGTCACTGAAATAAAAAGACAGTCTGATGACATGATGAATTACTCTTATAAATGAATGTCAGATAGACTTCACCGTGCATAGACTAAGGCTATCCATTTTGCCAATGGTTTTCCTTATAAAATTTTGGCTACAGATAAAGCATAACATATTGACTCTATTGTATTCTAAGAGTTCAACATCATTTTTGGACAGCTATCTTAACTTTAGAAAGTTCCTAAGTCTCTAAGTTTCTTCCAAACACTGAATCCAATCTTCTGTTAACATCAACACAGGTCTAAAATGGCAAGATTGCAAATATATTCTTATTGGCTGGTAGTTAAAATCTCCACGGACATAGCACTCTTCCAGTTTTACTACTCTAAACAATACATATAAAATCTAGACAAGTGAGTGCTGCAGTGGCATACTTTTGGAAGGGTGGCATAATTACAGAATAATAAAGCATTTCATTATGAAGAAAAAGAGTCTTTCAAAAAGTAGATTCTTCAACAAATATCCTGTGAATCTGTGAAACTAGATTTTACTTGGAGCAAGGTCAAAAATAGAAATGGCTCCAAACAACCGTGAGTTAAAAGTAAAAACTAGTATAAGAATGAGCTAAAACAGTATGAGAATGAGCTAATAAAGGCTTGCTAACCACATCCATAAAAGAATCTATTCCCAAGAAACCCAGGTAAAATAGAAGAATGCAAGTAAGATGAATAAAATTGTAACATGAGAAATCATATATGTATATTTTTAGAAAATGGGTAATTTCAGAAAAGATTGAAAGGCAGCAACAATGGTGATAAAGTGAAAAATATCTCATGCATATTTGTTTATAGATAATGAGTTATGACTCTTAGTAACCCTAGGGAAGTAGATGAAGGTATTGTGAGAAAAACAAATTAATGCTGAAGCAACAGGAAAATCCATACGAACTGGTATATTCCATAACGAGTACAGCTATTACTGTCAGAGTCTAAGACTGTGCAAGCCAGACAGAAAGCAGAATTTGACTATTTTGGTCAGAGCACTGTGGAAATCAGGAGATTTTCAAAGGCAAAAGGAAAACATATTGACAGTTCCCAACAAGCAGTCTCAGTGATGGAGAGTATCTGTATAAAAGGCTAAAATTTCTAAAGAAAGAACTGACACACTGAAATTTACATATTTTGCTACTCCTGTAACCAACCGTTCCCCTCTCCCATGTCATTCTTAAATATTCACCCAGTAATCAGACTAGATACATGCTGCAAACAGAGTTACTTAAAGAACCAACATTTTCAGAAAACAATGCAGGCTGTCAGCCATAGAAATGGCATGTAATTGGACAAAGATCTCTTTTTCAGAACCTGCAGAAGTGGTTGTTTTGCTAGGAATATTTCCCAGTTCATCAGCACTGTTCCTCTCTCCCTGCTGAGGGTATGTTGTTGTACTGCATGTGGTACTCGTGACCCAGCACTAACACACTGATAGGGAATATGTCAAGGTCATTTTGGCTTGGTTAGGATTAATCTGACTGACTTCATATACTTATAAAATGTCTCTTCTAAATCAATCAATCAGCCTCCTTCTATGGTGGACTTGGGCTGAGTTATGAYGAAACATCCTCTTTAAGTAAGTTCTCCCTCCCTCCACTTGTTCATGTTCATCTATACTCACCAATTACTAATGAGGCAATCTAAACTCCTAGATATGACAGTATTAGAGCATCAAGAYGAATGCAGGTTATTCATGTCAAGCTGATTTGTTATATGCAGGACAGTACACAAGTTGCATCTCTGGCTATTTCTACTTTCCTGTATCTCTATGAGCTAATTGAACTAAAGCACTAAATGAAGATCAGATGATTCTTTTCATATGCAGCTTTGGAACCTGAAAAATCTTGATAGTTGGCTGTTCTGTGGATTAACAGACATTCACAGTTAAAGGGTTACTCATGTGAAAAAAAAAAAAAAAGAATTATTCTGCTTTTTTAATTAAACTGAAKCTGAATTGACCTTTTCTCTGCAATAACCATTTGAATATCAACCAGAAAAATTAAACAATGTCACATGTATGGATCCTTTCTTTAATTAATTACATAAATTTCTTCCTACAACATTCAGTGACTTGGTGACTTGCAACATTTTAAGCCCTAACAGAAAAAAAAAAAAAAAAAAAAAAAAGATTTTTTTGAAATAACATCTCTATGTGACTCTTGTTAAGATGATTAATATACCTAGAATAATATCTCACTGCTTCATGGTTTACCAAGCTAACCATGATGCTTTAAAAAAAATAGTACAAATTATTTTCTTGATACTATGTTAATGATACCAACCTTCCTCCATATTAGCAGTTAATTGAACCTTTTTTAGAGGAGTTAAGCCTGTTAAGTCTGAATTTTCAATTTCAGAGAGTGTCTGAAACCAATACATTTGCCAATGGAAGCAGTAAATTTTTAGTCTATATCATTTAACAAAAGTCTACTTCATTTAACAAAACTAAAAAAGGACAGGTGTATTTATTTTAGGTCTGCATTTAGCCACTTGAAATACTAAGATATTTTTGACTGGAATTTCTCTGGTTCCCTTGTGCTTCTTGGGCACCTGCAGGTTTGGTTCAACCCACTGAAGACGTGTGCGTTGCCCTCTGCAATGCCCATTTCCCTCCTTTGATTATAGAGGTAGCCATAAAGTAGTTATATTTTTAACATAGTTAGTTGTAGCCAAAGTAACTGCATGATACTCCGATTTCTTCTTATGAGACAAAAGGGTCCAAGTGAACTTTGAATATATATATATTCGAAACTGTCACTCCCCTTACAAAATTCAGCCATTCAGTATCTGTTTTGTCCTGGCAGTGTTTAAACTTCATTGACACTTTATTTTTGGTCTTTTATTTATTTATGTTACACTGAAACAAAATTTGAAGATTTTTCCCACCTATCTCACTGATTTTATCACAGGACATTCCTGAAAAGAAAAGAAAAGAAAAGAAAAGAAAAGAAAAGAAAAGAAAAGAAAAGAAAAGAAAGAAAGAAAGAAAGAAAGAAAGAAAGAAAGAAAGAAAGAAAGAAAGAAAGAAAGAAAGAAAGAAAGAAAGAAAGAAAGAAAGAAAGAAANGAAAGAAAGAAAGAAAGAAAGAAAGAAAGAAAGAAAGAAAGAAAGAAAGAAAGAAAGAAAGAAAGAAAGAAAGAAAGAAAGAAAGAAAGAAAGAACTTACTGAATTGTCATGTGTATGTGTATGAAATATATGACTTCCATCAGAACTCAGGGTTTCTGCATTTTCCCATTTCACAGCATGATATTCTGCGATGATTTGTCAAGCATGCCATGTTATCCGGCAATAATGACCCTATTTACGTTTCTGGCTGCTCTGTGACTCAGTTTGTTAGTTGCCATGGTTTTCCTAAATAAGCAGAGAGCAATCTGCGCCCAAAGAGTGAGAGAAATAACTTCAGTAAACCAGATGACTTGTGGCTCTTCTGACATAAGAAGTCAGTTGAAGAAGTTTTGAGTTGCTTTTATGTCATCACATGGCAGAATTTATTTAGAAGGAATAAGTCAGTGGCTAGTACAATGACATCTGYTTATGACTGCTGCCATTTTAGGTAAGAAAACACAAGAGGAATTTTTTTCTTAATGGTCACTTATACAGAGATTTTTTTAGAGATGTGAAATCCTAATCAAGATTCTCAAAGGGCATGGAAAATGACACAATAACAAGACTTCCCTATGCTTTCACATTCTATATCATCTAGAGGATTTTCATTAGTGAATAGAGCCAGAAAAAAAGTAAATGAAATAAATAAAAATAACGATATTAAACAAAAAAACACAGAAAATCCTTTTTCAAAGCTAGAATGGATTGTCACATATGAGTATAAAGGGAAAATAACATAATATAACCAATCTTCACAACAATAATTGTAAATTCATTTGCTGACCTAATAAAAAACCATACTGAAGACTAATGAGCTGTGAATGCAAACACATCAGGAAAGGCTTCAAAAGCAATTTTGAATGTGGCCAGTAAAAACAAGAAAAAYGTTCTCACTGTTTTTTGTGTCAGAAAAGTGACAGCACTTGATGTATAGCTTCTCTAATCAAGGATTTGCAGACATTCTATGAGAATGAGAAAAAAAACTCCTGTCGTGAGGTAGGAAATATAGGAGGACATTAGGGTCCTACTATAGCCAAATGCCCTGAACAGTTAATGAAGTAGAAGAACAGTTATATGAAGTAGAAGATCAGAAAATACAGACAGAATTTGTGGTGTAGTTGAGCATTCTTCAGTAGAAGCAATCATATTTCCTATTCTTCATTAGAACCACAGGCCATAATGTCTTTGTCTATACTAACAAATTCAACATTCCTTGGGAACATTCCCARGTACTGGAACAAGATTAGCTATACCACCAAACTGCTGAAATGCTGATGTTGACACATAGTTACTAGTACTGTCCTTAACAATTCCTTGGAAACGAAAAGTACTAAAGGGACCTTTTCCTATGACCATTTTACATGTGGTCACCTGTTTTGGAGAATGAGAATGCTTGCAAGAGAAGCTATRGCTATTCTGTGCCAATTGGCTTCAGCACCATTCTGAACTTCAAGTGGTTTAATGCTTCTGTGCCATTGGCTTCAGTCTGGGAGTCCTCCCAGACACACATAGTTTGCTCATATAAACATACTCATATGTACCAGCCACTGAAAAAAATGTAAGAATGATAGAGATTAGCAGTATCACCAATGCAAAACAAAATTAGCCCAATGGAAATCAAATTTTATTTTAAACTTACAGAACTAAGAATAAAATGTAGTCCCAAATATGTACAATAATAAGTTACAGCACTTCAAATTAACCCTGTTTATATTGTACCATGGCTCAGTCAGCACAGCAACTGAGAAAATACCTATCATACATCTTTTACATGGCCATAAGATTTTTTTCATTTTCCCTTTAGTTCTTGATGGCTGCACAAACTCAGTTATCTCTAAGAGCTTAAAGGATATATGAAAAAAAAACCTGTATGAACAGTGCAAAATTATGACCCACCCCCCAGAATAAGCTGCTGAATTCTACTAAGTACTGCATTCTATATTTCTATATTTATATTTTTTGACACTTCATTATCGATTTTAAAACATGATAAGGTTTAGATGATGAAGCTGCTTCTAGCTTATTCCTGTAAATTTATATATATACATGTGTGTGTGTGATTGTATCTATTCACACAGACACCGACTTTGAAACGGTGCTGTGATGTGAGACATAGCAGGATACTTTGGGGAAAGGCTTTTGTTCATTGCTGTCCATGCTAATGGAACATAAGAACCATCTTAGGAACCCACACACCTGAGCTCCAGCCATCGACTTTCCAGCCAAAGGCCTGGTCTGTGACCCCTTCATAACAATATAGTCAAAATGATGCCCAAGAGWTTGCCAAGAACAAGTTTGAACCTGTTTTCAAGGTTGTTCTGCACATGTTGGCAATGCTGTATCAGCAGGGCTCTGAAGAGTGGACAGGAGGAGACCTGGAACACAAGGCTCAACTGTGAAAGACTTTGAGCAATCTAAAGATTTCCAGTTGGGAATTAAAATTGCAATCATGACAGCGAGGGGGATCATTCAGTAGCGATGAAGTCTGGGGCAAGGAGAGGAATCTGTTCCTAATTACACAGCCAAGGAAGCAGATTGCCTCCTTGGGTGACCAAGGATGTGGAAGGAAGCAAGAGGACCTGCTCTATGGTTTCACTCTGCGACCTGGAGTAACACTTTCACCACCTTCATCTTTGCTTTCATAGCAATGGTCCAGAGCCTGTTACTCTGAGCCCTCATCACAGCCATGCTTTGCAATGAAGGGAGGAGAAACAAGTCCTGTAAGACAGTCTGGTTCCAGTCATTGGAGAGGCACTAGCAGGAGGAGCTGGAGTGGGAGAGAGAAGGGGTTGCAGATGCACTTTGGGATGTATCAGGTTACAAACAGATATTCAGAGATGAAGCTTTAATTTTAGCAAAAATTGTGAGAAAGGGACAGGTACCTGTGTACTACTTAATAGACAGTGATCACAAAGCAATCCTGGGGACATTCTTCCCTGAAGAACTTCCAAAAGCGAATCCCAACAATGACAGAATCTACAAAATTGAGAAAATCACTGCAGCAAAAGGGAAAGGAAGAAGGAAGCAGGTTCTGGTGGAGTGCCTGGCCCAAATATATAAATAGAAGCCTCCCAATCCAGGCCATATAGTGATGGGCAGTGGAGAGGCTGGGGAAGAGAAGTATGCAAGATTAGAGTTTCTACATTGCAGTGCTTATATAAAGGTTCATTTATATGAACCTTATATGAAGCTTAGCAGCTACTTATAGACACAGTTTTTTAGATAGCTTCTTGCTCTTATGGTACTCCAGAAAGTTGCATGACATAAAATGCTTTTGGCAGATTGATGACATAATGAGAGAACAACAGAAGAACTGTAGAAATTCTGAAATTTTAGTTTGAGTTTTCCTTGCAAAAAGGCTCTAGCATTTTCTTCAACTTCCTCAAAAGACAGATTTTTTTACAATGAAATTTTCATATGATACTGTTCTTATGATTAATGACTTTATTTCAAATACTAAATTTTACCATGTTTGAAATATTCCTTATAAGGTTCACTTAAAATAGTATTTTATCACAGTATTTTATCAGCAGAGAAAAAAAATGGCTGCTATATCACAAGAAATATCAGCTAAGTAGGACAGTTATGATGATAAATCGTAGTCTATGAAAGACAATCTATGAAACTTCCTAGAAATATGGATAATCCATTTCCTTCCCTATTTGGTTGCTGATCTGCATTTTACAACTGTGACTGAAGAAAATAAAAATGTATTTCTAACTCAAAAATATTGTGAATGCTTTTTCAACTCCTACAGCCAGTTAAATGAGCCCTCAGTCATCAGGTAATAAAGGTAAAAAAGCTAAAATGCRGAAGTCAAGGAGGCATGTGCAATATGTGTATCCCTACTGACCACAATATTTTTGCCATTTTATCTGAGGTTTTGTAAAAAGCTACGATCTGTGCTATCTGAATAGCTTCCTTAATGAAGCAGCAGATATTATGTCCCATAATTGCCCATTTCTGAAGTTACAGTTCATCTCTTCCTTTCAGACTCTGTTATCCAAGGGTGAATGTTCCCAGAAAATTATGAGGCTTAATAACATTCATACTCCCAATCTTGAAATAAATATTACCTCACTAACAAATGACTTTAATAGAGTTATTATATGGACCACAGTCTATTGCTCTGAACTTCTATGTTTAATTGTGGAGATAAGACCTTTTCTCGTGTTAAGCCAAAAAATAGTGAGTATATAATAAGCACATGCACACGAAAATACATACATATATACATACATACATACTATCTAGGTGTGAGGAAACTAACTGGCCATGCAGCAATTACTTTAAACACTTAGATTAAGCATTTTCTATTTATTGATCTTTTTGACAGAGATCTTTTTCCTCTGGTGAAAATCAGAATCATAATTACCTTGATTTGCTACCATTTTCCCGAATTTACACACTATTTACCATTTGCAACAGAATCTATTTTCCTGCAATTAATTTAAACTCAATTCATGCAAATGCAGTGTATTTTTCCAGCAATATAKTTTCTGGTTAATACATGCAAAACTCAAGATAGTTCAAACACTAAGTTGACTTGAACTGCATCATTTTTAGAGTACAATMTTTACTTAATAGTAAAGTATAGGGCTGATATTAAATTTCAAAACTATGTTAAGAGCTGCTTTGTGTGTTGATTTAGTCTACTTAACAAAGTAAAAGATGACTCAAAAATATTTTCCCTCCTTAACCAGATGTAGGCACTTCATAGATTTTTAAATATTGCATGTTGTTTTTTAATGGTTTATTTCACTAGATTAAAAATTATGTAAGACAAGGACAAAATGTGGAAGGCATTCTTTAGTTTTACCTAAGAAATTACATAAGTTTAAAACCAAATAAATAAATGAATAAAAGATTATGTAAATATAGAAKTGTTGAAGTTTATTGAATGAATGCTCCTAATGGGCATATCTTGTCTAGAATTTCAGAAGAACAAATAATTTATGAAAAATCTGATAAAAATAAGGTTGACTTCTAAATGAAATGCCCAGAGCTATCTCAGTTATCCTTGTGAGCTCCATTCAGCCAAGAGTCTTTTCTCATCTTTCAGACACTAAAATTGTTTTTAGTATTTCRATTTCTTATCCTGGAATTCTGTATGAATCTTCACTCTCCTTGTATCCTAGAATTTTCTCAGTAAAATAGTTGATCATTTGCTCATTCAAGTCTCTCTCATACATTCTAATAACAAGAAGAAAGCCGATCTAATAATACTGTATACTATCATGGTCACAATGGTCTTTGCTGTGTGCTATTGAACACAGTGGTAGTTCAGACATAATTCGATCAATAGATCATGTTGGAGATACAAATTCCTCCCAAAATAGAACAATTTGTTAGAGTGTTACCAAATACACAATGGATGAAAGAAATTCTGTTTTGAAAAATACATATATTTTCTCATTTACACCCTGGAACATGTTCAGTTATCAGAATAATGATGCATTTTTCTGGAAGGACTTACTGTTTTAATATTTTCTATCCTTTTCTAAAAAAAAAAAAAAAAAAAAGCAACAATCAGAACATTAAGCATAACAAGAGCAGGATGGTAATGAAGACAGAGCTCTAAAAAGAAATGCAAATTCTGGCTTGAATGACTAACTGATCTTCTCTTTGGTCTTATTTCTCAAGCATAGCACATTTAACCCTCCTGAGCCATTAGGTAAACTCAAAAAAAAATCTATTGTTCCTTTTTTCCTAATTGGAGGCTGAAATCTGATCTGTATAGCTCTGTAATAATATGGGACTGCACTGAGGATAGCGTAATTTAAAAGACATCCTGGCATCTGGGATGTTAATACATTTCTGGCAATGGATGTACCTCTTACATCCACTGCACACCCACTTAGGGATTTCTTCTTCTCATTCATGTTGTAGTGTTTCATCTGTTTCTCCTTT
>NW_020455749.1:104972-130692 GCF_003342845.1 Nothoprocta perdicaria
TTTTGAACCACAAATGTCAAATGTAAAATAGGATTTACAACTAAGAGTTAAGTATATCCCCTTCCTTTCTCCTCTCTACACTGTTTTCAACCTCCTTTGGTCAGGCCAGTCTTGAAGCTTCTCCAGGCTGCCTGCTGCCCTCTTGCAATAAGGGAGAAGCAAGACCTTGCTCTCCTCCCTCTTAGTCTGCCAGTAATCAAGGCTACTTTTCCAAACGTCTGTGTGGAGGAACAGTGGAGTCTACGAGCAACCAGCATTGATTAGATCTCTCCGCTCARGAGCTTGCATAACTCATTTGCACCTCCAATATAGCTTATCATATATCGTTTTTATTCACAGTATAAGGCTTTTGTGTTTTTGTAAGGGATTTACAAACTTTCGTTCAGTGATTTCACCAAAAAAAGCTTCACATTGAAGTTATCTTAACAAACATTTCCAGCTTCATTCAGTATATATAAGAATCAATAAGAATTTTTCCTTACAGAGAAAGATAGAATTCACAGTAAATATAATAAAACTGATTAAACATTAGCCTTTATGAGGAATAAACCTACATCAAGATACAGTTGGGGGAAAATGGCAGAGGTGGAAGGAGAGGACAGGAGATAATTGTTTTTTTTCAAATACAAATAAGTTCAAAACAGGAAAAAACATGCTTGAGTGTTCACGAAATTTGTGATTATACCAGAAGTTAAACTCCTCAAAAAGTAATTCAAATTGGATGAAAAGGACAAAAACAACTATGAGCAACTGTGTTGGTGGTCAGGATCCCAATTAGGGCAAACCAGAAAACCTCTGCAGAACCAAACTCTGCTAGGTGAGGATACAGCTTTTGTCCACTGTGCGTTGTTTTGTATAATGGAAGGCAAAGAATATGAATTAAATGATTTATGTCAGACGGTCCAACAACTTTGGCACTATCTCCTGGACCAAATGCCCAGTTGAGATGTGCTTGGAACAGGAAAAGAGGTGAGTAAACAAAGGAAAAATATAATTCTTCTTTCTAAACTCTCAAGTGGGGAGGTGACACAAAGGTTATTTCAATTTTTATCCAAAGACCTATTTTGTCTAAACACATACATTAACAATAAGAAACAAACATACATCTTCAGTTCTTTCCCTTATCTTGTATTACTTAGAGTGAAAAAAAAAAACCAAAAAAGGAGTGAAGGTCATAATTCTCTTCAATCATTCCTTATATGTCAGGTGAAATCAGTCATACACCAATTACAGTGTCCTATTTGTCCAGCAGCTGTAGTTTCCTACAAGGCATGACAAAAGCTTACATATTTTTAAAGTTGCCTTCTGCAAAAATAAAAGAGTTTAACTTTTTCACTTGTCTTTTTGTTATGTACAAGAAGATCAGTTCCTGTAACAACTTGACCTGTCTATRGTCTTTAGCCCTGTGATAAATCATGACCTTACGCCTATAGAGGAAACCATAATCAAAACAGGAGTGAAGAAATGTGACATGAAGMGAAGCATTTTGATGCATTTTGATGCATCTGAAGCTGGCTCATATTTTAAAATAAATGCGTCATCAATGAATGCACAGACCCATACAAAAAGACAGAATATAGGATATTATGAAGAAGTTGTAACAAACACCTGTTTCCTCCTATAACAATTTTGCCTGCTCTAGGTATTACTCCTTATTGTGATAAATTTCTATGGTTTGTTCTACATGACTTACTGAAGTGTTTGTATGCAAGCACAACTAGCCAAAATCTATCTGTGTCTACATGATTGTTTTGATACAGAGTAATGAAGCTGCAAAGCCCTGCTAAATCCTTRTTCCCCATGCAATGTCCTAGTTTAAGAAGAGTTTGTGGGCTAGTAGACCAGAGTCATTTTAAATAAAACCAGGCAACACTTACCTTCTAGGAGAACACCAAATGAACTCCAACCCCAAAGGGTCCATAAGGATCTGAAATGATGATTGTTCTGTTAGATATCTTCCAGATGCAAGCACTGGGCATATATTTATTTTGGGGAATTAAATTGGAGCTACTGTGATGTAGACACCTTGGACCATGCAGTGAGGAGGTAGGGGTCTTTTTTGAACTACCTACCTGCTCCCATTATGATAAATTATTTGATAATGTAGCTACAGCTGATATACAACCACTGAGCCAATATTTTAATGTAAAATAAGAGTAAGGGGGAAATAGCTATTTAAAAAGACAAGTTCACCAACTGCATGAGCCTTTGAGTAACACCTGAATATTTTACAAGGAACAAACGTACAGCTCAATCCTCAGGCTGTGAGGTTCGGCAATTTTTTTTAACAACCTCAGATATCAAAAAAAAAAAAAAAAAAGAAAAAGAAAAGAATAATAAACAAATCCTTTCTCTGCAGCAAAAATATCTGAATAAATTTGGAGAAAAAGGCAGACAAACTTATAGCTCAGGGTAAAAGGCTAGGTCACAAAAATATACTTAAAGGAGAGGCATTTCTAAGGGTACTTTGGATGTATTTCATYTGATGAGTAATTTTTAAACCATCGTAGAAAATGAGTTTTAAAATGTAACATGTAGTCCTCTGCTAATTACAGCTTGAAGATACTTGGCTGCATTCCCTCCAGATTAAGTTTTTGGCTATCATTTCTAGCTCAGGAAGTGATTTAATGCTACTTGTTGTTTCTGCTGTAATATTTAAAGCTCCAGTTGAACAATACATTCCCTTCATGTTGTCCTTGTTTTCTGTTTCTGGTAAGTGAAGATTAATGCTTTTCCGAAAGCATTGCAAATCACATGCTAATCTGAGATCTAGTCATTCCTGGACAGACCAAGAAAGGAAGACGTTTAGCAAAGCAGACATCCTGTGAGTGCTTCACCCAACCTGCTCAGCTGTCAAATCTTGACTCTCCAACAGCATTGTGGTGCTTTTYCAGCAGCAGACCTCTCCCAACACGTCCTTTGCTCTTTCCCTATTCAGAGTATTTTTGTCAGCGRCATTTGACACTCTTAGTTCTGATAGTTTTTTACCATTCCAACAGTTTCATCCAGTGCAATTACTATCAAGCTGGACAGAAAATAAAGGAGATTTTTTTTTTGATTGAGTGGAACCAAAGGAGCAAGGAAAATGCTGCAGGGGAGGTGGACAAAGATTTGCTACCGTCTCTTGTGCAGCACAATGAGATTAAGTGGTTATACAGACTCTTAGCTTGTTACCTCAAAATATGTCTTGGAAAAAAAGAAATTGGAAAAAAAAAAAAAAAAGAAAGCCTTTTTTAAAGTTGTCTTTATGCAATATTTATGCAATAACAAGGTAAGGTTTGACAGTATGGATAACAACATAAAAAATACAGGAATGAAGTCAGCTAAAGCAATGGAGTAAGCCTAGATACTACAGTACAGAGACACTGCACAAGCTCTTGCTGGTCTCAAAGGTCAAGGTAAATATGTCAAACCTGTATGACATGCCTATAARTTCACGCAGGGCAGTAAGATTTTGTAAAGAAAGGCATTGTATAAATTAACTGAAATTTCACCCTGTCCCATTTTCCATTGTTTTCTTTGTCCAGATGACTTCGTCRGTGATGCAGTCCTAAATAATTAATTGCTCAAGAAAAGCAAACACAGTGAAATCACTGGCAAACAATTTTTRTTTCCTCTTTTCCTCCCGTTTGGTCATTACAGAAAGTAAAAATCATCATGCTTCTGCTTTTCTCCACAGCCTTTAAGACCTAATCTGCTCTTTCATTAGGAGTGAGAGCATCAATCACCATTACAGGCTGTGCCTGAAACCAACAATGCTAAAAGASCGGAAATTTTAATTCCATCCATCCTTTCAGTGATTACATATGCCATCTTTTCTGGTTAATTATTACATATCCTTTCTACTTCAAAAGGATAAATTGCTTTAAAATAGAATAAAATGGGAAAAATGATGAAATTGAATTAAACTTTTTGTTGGTGTTTTTATTCGTTCTGATACAATTGTCGGTTTTACCAATTTGTTTCCTACTGAAAAGTCATTAAGGTATGAATGACCTTGCTAGAATGAAGTTCTGTCTTATCAATGCCTTTCAGTCCCTCAATGCCTCAACATATCTAATATGTTGGACTGAAGTTTTGATATTCAATATTGAAGCAGTGCAGATGGTCGACTAAATCTCCTGACACTCCTTGAAATTTCCAGTCAAAAATTTAATCATAAAAAACTGTTTCCAGCCAAACTGAATTTTGATACTAAAAAGACAGATTTCATCTAAATGAATAAATTACATTGATATGGACCCAATATTCAATTGCCTAGAAATAATTCACTTGCTTGATAACAATCCATTTTCAGCATATGAACAAAGTCTCCACTCATTCTAATGCAGTAGCTGGATTTTAGAAAATGTAGTAATGTAGGTCTATATGTATGAATTTTTGTTCAGAGAAATTCATTCCAGACTCTCGGGCACTAGGTCTTTCGTTTCCTTTTTCCAAGCATCTTCAGGGTAAGACAGTCAGAAAGTAGCTAGCTGGTGCATCCTATTCAGATAATCAGATCACTGTCAAGCTACAATAATGAGGTTTGTCCCCTAGGTTTCTTTGATTATTTGTTTGTGAGCAAAGCTATGACTTGCTAGMTTTTTTTATATTTAAATTACTCTTCTTTTTTCTAAAAAAAAAAAAAGTAAAGGAAAACTTAGCTGCTTGTATGAATATATAATCTCAAGATTCCAGAATTAGAAATGTAAACAACCTGGAGAATATCATATTTTCAAAATATATCACAATTTTCAAAATACTAATGCTGCACCATATTTTTTCTGTGTTTTTGTCCAGTTTGGTTTTACAGTTTGCTGAATGGCARATTTCCTGCATCTTCTCCAGAGAAAGACAGCAAAACCAAATCCAAGCTGAGCTGACTATTACATTTTTTTTCCTCATCAGGCTTAACTTAATCAGGCTTAAATTAATCATTGTTATGGTTATTCTGCTTGCATCCCTCTGAACTAAAATAACAAATTGAGTAAGAGAAATTCCCATAAAAACTCAAGAAATCTTCTTGGTCTGTATGTGAATTGGGTCCTCGTGCCATGAAGGTTTTTAATCTGTGTGATAAAAGAATGTGCACAACTGATTTTTTTCTCTTTTGTTGGTAATAAAATTGTTTTTATTCCTTTGTAGGCCCTCAGAAACTCTCTTGTCATTGCATTTGTATTTCTAGCATGCATATCCATGCTATCATTTTCCTTGACCCGTAAAAATCATTTTTGCCTCCTCCTTCTCACTAGGCCCTCAGACATCTGAAAGAGACAGATCAAGAGTGACTACTGAGCTTTTTTAATGACTTCTCAAAGATCTAAGGTTATAAAAGAACTGAACTTGRAACTGAAAGAGTGAGAGGAAGATGAATACAGAGCCAATTAAAGCCTGCACAAAAAAAAGATAAGAACATCAAAAAGCATCTCTCTCATTTAACCCTGGAATTTGATTCAATGACACTCATTTTCAAAAGCAGTACACAAACATTAATTATTCCTCACAATACCTCAGTGAGATAAATAGAAATCTGTTAAGGTGAGCCAATGAGGTAATAGAGAGGAAAATAATCTTTTTTTAAAAAGGTTAGACAAAAAGTTATATTAAAGAGAAATTATGCCTGCTCATGAACAAATAAAGAAAGCAATGAAGCTACTGCTGATTATAAAAACACCAAGTTACTGAAAAACACCATGCTGCTGAATACTGAGTCTGATCAGAGTCAGTCAGCCTGGATTCCTCTAAAAGACTTTGTAGAAAAAAAAAACTTCCAAGGGTGGTCATTTCCAGTTTCTATCTGGAAGCAGACCTGGAGATGCTTCTGCTGATGATAGTGTTAATGGTAACCATTTCCTTTCAGACCAGACATCCGCCTGGTTCCTTAAGCAACAGATGTTGATTGGCTGCATTGGAGAGGCCTACAGGTGTTTAACCTCTCAGTATAACTAATGGAGTTGCAGTCATCTCACCCTAAAGAAAACACATATAGTGAGATGCAAATGCCTGGCAGAGCATTTCAACCTGYAGCATCCCACGGGTCTTCCAGCTGATGCTTCAGAAGGATGAGACCTTCTGTTAAGTCCTGCATCATATCAAATCTCTTCACCACTCAAATGACAAAAAGTGGTCATTTCTGTGAGACACCTGAGCTTGTCAGAAGAGTATTGATGCAAGTCTCATCATGGATATTTGGATTATAAAGATGAAGAAAAACAAGTGCTTTCTTTTGTATCCATGTGCCGCTATTCACCTCCTACACTGGAAGCTCCTTGAAAAGGCCTGTATTTTATTACGTGCTTTTTCACTGTGACTAGTACAGCATGATTCTTACTTATAATTCAGACTCCCAAGAGGTACTGCAATACAAATATAATCGTGAAAAGACATTTCTTTGGAGAAAGGTAATATTAAGTTAGCTTTTGTGAGTATGTGTGTAATTGCATGTCTTGGGGGAAAGGAAGAAAGAAAGAAAGGTGAATGTGACAATAATTCAGTTATGTGGTAGCATGGTGCAAACGTTAAACTCAGTAGTTAGAGGACTAAATATATTTCTTTGACTTCAATTATCCAACAGAAATATTAGTTTTATTATAAGTCCTTTTACAAGTCTTTTTATAACAATGGAAGACACTACAACAAAGAGTTACTGAAATATTGTGAACTGTCCAAATAGCCATATTAACCCTGATATGTTAATGCTATTGTGATTTTTAATCATCCACATTGCTATAAACTGCTTTTGCCAAAAGAAAATACTTTATATTAAAAAGATTGTGAATCACTTTATATTATATCGATTGTCAATTACTTCATTAAATCTTTGGAATTTATTCATCTCCATGGAAAATGCAGACTCAGTCTTCTTTTTTTTCCCCCATGTATTTGAGCTGTCTTATACTATGGAACATCTTTTTCTGGTAGTAGAAATTCATTTGTTACTTTCTTTGAATTAGACTTGTTAAAATATAGTGTAATAATAGTATGGAATATAAGAGCAATATTTTTCCTGCTTGTAGACTCTATACGGAATGACTGAATATAACTGCAGCAAAGCTCAAAGGCTTAAGAAAAAAAAAGTTTTTAAATACATTTCAGAAAAAGGCAAGCAAAAACCCAGACAGATTCTGAGTATGTAATAAACCAAAGGGAACATATAATCCTAGTGTTTCCATTTTGCATTTGCAGATAGGTATTTTGTTTTTTTCCTGTTACTTATTTGTTGAAACCACTCCTGATCTACAGTCCCTAATGACTCTGAATCAACAATTTACAAGTTGATTCAGGTGCATTAATTTGGCCTTGTGAAAGTTTTGTCAAATCTAACGAAAATAGAACATATTTGTAGATAACTTTACAAGGAAAGAAAGAAATAAGAAACTATTAGTCAAATTGTAGTCCTAATAAGTATGATGAGACACCCTGTGGTTATCTGAAATTTGTTCATTTTGATACMAGTAAATATTTATGAGGAAAAAAAATGAAAGAACTGGTTTTAGACCATTAGAAGTTGATCACTTTCCAGATGATATCTTYTCTTCCAGTAGACTCTCCATAGGTCTTACCTTTTTCAAATGCAGTTTTCCATAAAGATTCCCCCGCCTCGGTAACTAAATCTGTCAATGGGAATGCAGTTGAGGGTGGGAAAACTTGTGTTTCAGAGATGAGCTATTGCTCTTCCTGTCTCTGCAAGAAGCAGTCCCTCATGGCTCTGAGTTCAGAGCTCAGTTGGCTTTAATCAGAAGTGATTTTGAATATTTGTAGAAGRTGGAACCTGAGCCTGTCTCTGCCAGGCTCCCTGTGTCAGCCCATCTTAACCAAGTCAAACTCTGGATGTGATCCAAGTATTTATGCTGGAGGAGCTGTCTCCCGACTACACACAACTGTACAGTTCTAACAGCTCTATAGCTGTAGAGTTGGTCTCTCTACCTGAGAGCCCAAAAGGCTTGGGTAGGTCTGTGYAGCTCATTGCAGCTCTACTCAGAAGGGACACATCAGGCCTCAGAAGCAGTTAAGGCACATCAGCCTGATGCTGACCTCCAGCTCATTTGTTCCTCTTCCTACAGAGCAAAGCATGCAGCCCTATAACAGCTACTGGAAAGCTAACCCTGTCCTGCTGTGGTCCTGCTGGCCTTCCTCAACTTCTGCTGTGCATTGCTGACTCCCTGTCATCAGGCACTGCAGCTTCTTCGTGCATTAAGTTGTTGCAGGGAGCAGATCTGAATTAAAACTAGTTACTTCTTAATTTGTTTAATTTGTTTAACTTTTTTTTTCTCTTACGCTTCCTTTTCATTGTTTATTATCAAAATGTATTCATTTTTTCTACTGCAATGTATGTTAWTTTTATTTATTTATTTATTTTCTTATTCATCCTTATCTTTTGTTYTGGTATAACATCATGTTGTTACATGTGCATATGCTTATGCACCTATACATTCATAAATTTATATAAGACTTATATGCTCATGTGTAAAATACAAAATACTGAAATACTTAAGACAATAACTTTTACCTTTTACCAGCATTTCAATAGCACATTTTCATTCATTGTCATTAATGAAATTACTCATTAAAATTTGTTGGAAGACCATCCACTAAACTCCATTATTAAGCTTCTGTGAGCCTGAAATTTATTATTCAAACAACTTTTTGTCATTCACCTTATAGCTAGCTTCTCATTCCTCTTTTTGTTGTATTAAATCCACTCTTCTCCAATTAGCTTCATAACCACAAGCCCTGTTTAAAAAAAAAAAAAAAAAAAGGTTCTCTAGGGATCTGGCAGTGCATGTTTTATGGTCAATGGACTTTTAATCACAACTGCAAAAAGACATAAAGGAAGCAAGCAGGCTATCCACTTTATCAGCCTTATACAGTAAAGTAAAATGAGAGAGGAAGGAAAAAAAAAAAGAAAAATGAGAAAGAGAGAGAAATGGATATCATACCAGAAAAAGATATTATCTCCTGGAATTTTGAATGATGTTTCCAGCACATTTTTCCATATTGTTCTGCATAGTATAGTAATGATGTTGACTAGAAGAAGCCGTTTTGTTTAACTTTCATAAAGAACTGGTAGTCTCTACAAGTAATTACAGTTAGGRATTTAGTATCTTCTGTTCCTGAGTCTGCATGAACAAAAAGTAAATTTGGTTCATATATGTGTAAGCAGCCACAACTTTACAATATTTTCAGTGAAGTAATTGGCTGCAAGTGACAAGGAACTTTGCCAAACTGAACTTCAGAAGTAAATATTGTACAGTCCATGAAAATGCATAAAATGTCACTTTTTTAATCTCAATGCAGTGATTCCACTGGAGCTCAGTGGTCATCTCTCAGTGGTTCTTTTCTGATGTACATATTGTTTGGTATATCAGTTTATGCAGGTGTGATTTATTATGAAACCAGGTTTATATAATGTTAGTATGCCCATATCTATGTTCAAGTAATACATGTGATTAAATATGAACCAGAAATTTCCATAAACTTCAGCAATTTCAATGTGAGAGTATTTCTCTCCATCTAAGAATGCTATAGCTTCTTTCCTATAAAATTTCCCTTGGATAATTTTCTGTTCTTCACAGACAACAAGGCAATTCTTGGAATAATTAATTTATTTAAAGAGTATATGTGGGTTTCAAGATATATAAATTGGAAGTATTTTCAAGCCTGTTGTGTCATTACAGCTAAATCTCCATTGTCCTTATGTTTTCCTCAGACCAGCCAGGAAAATTTGTCATGGATAATTGCTAACAAAATCCATTTTAATGTTATCATGCTTCATTTTTAAGATTACTTTCAATTACCTCTAGATTCATTTTTTTTTCAGGACACAGAAAGCAGCAGAGACAAGAATCTTTACCTCATAAATTAAATTTTACAATTCTGACTTCAGTTAAATGGTTTGAACTGTATCTTAAACTTTATCATACTGCATTATCTCTAAAAGGTAAAAAGTGGCAGAAAGACAACTATTAAAAACTGCATACTTCATTTTACAGAGAGCAAAAGATGAAAAATAGAAATACCGATGTGCTACAATGTGTGATTGTGTATTTTGGAAAATTTTATTCTGTATGTTAATGAGCTTACAATTCAGAACATTATTACAGAACTTAACATTATTTTGGCTTTTTTTTTTAATCTTAATTAGATCTTTGGCATGGTATCCTTAAAATCTTTACTTCAAAAACAAAAGTTAAGAAGTGGGCTCTTCCATCAGTTCTGAAAGAATGAACCTGTAAAAACAAACAAACAAAAATTTCTCAGAAGTGCAAATTGTTTCTGTATCCATATGGCTATTAAACTCCCAACATGAAGCATTTATTTTGATACCTACATTTTCGACAAACAAATCAAAACTCATTTCTGATCATCAGCCTGCTTCCTTACATATTCCTCAGAGCTTATTCTCTAAGTTACAATACAGGTAATTTTTACCCTTTGATAATAAATGAACTAGCTTTGATGAAATATTCCATCAAAATAACCTTTCCAAAGCAGTTCCACAGCCAGTTATAAATGGAATACCATTTCATTTTGGAGTACATTAGAACATAATGTTTTCTTTAAAATAATAATGACTAYAAGAACCATAAAGTAGATGACTATGGTCTCAAATTAGTCTTATCTTGTTTGCCTGATAATGTTATACTGTACAGAAGCATGCAAAGCATGTATAAGCCAGCAACAGTAAATCCATTACTACAAGAAGAGGAATAAAAGTCAAAGCTGTTCTTACTCATCAACACACAGAAAACTAGATTAAGAAAATGAGACATATGTCAATTAGCTTGGGAATTAGGTTCCTTCCCACCATTTGGCATCTACAGCATAGTTACTAAAACACATTCTTAAAGCAAAGATGGAAAATGTAAAGAGTAATTGACTGAGATGTATTATTTTACATGCTAATTAGTCTTTTTGTACATCATCAAGAGGGCTCTGAAGCCAATTTGCTTTAACGACTGCATACCTCAAAAACTTAAAATGGTTTCAAAATAAATAATTGTGAATACTTCTTCAGAAGATCTCAGATGGCAGCAACTAGTTGGGGTTAGTGTCTAGTATTTGGACCCCTCAGACATGCATGGTCATGATTCTCTACAGCATGGGCACACTTTGGGATAGAATAGTATCTTTCTCCTGTCCTTTCACGGCACACAGCTATAATAGCATCCCATGTCTTTAAAAGGTCAGGTACAGAGTAAATTAGCCATATTCCTCTAAACTGTACTCATTTATAACATAAACAAAATTGGCACCTGGTTTTATCTCTAATAGAGTCCATTAGATTTGATTAAGGGTGGATTTTCTTGGGAGCCAAACGAGCTAAATATTCTTTGTGCCATATGAGCTGCAGTGTTTGTGTTTGTGCATGTGGAGATCCAGTACTGCAGCTATGCTAATTAAAGAGCTAAGTCCACCTACCAGGGGAATACATCCATTCCTCCATACTTAGCTTTAACATATGGATTTCTTCATAGAGGCAATCTCTAGGAGGTCATTCCTAGATCAGGCACTGCTTAAACCCATCTTTCTCATCAGCTCTAGTTTCCACCAGAAAGACTGTGTTAAGTGGCCTTGGTGAAACCCAAGGCAGTTTGACATTGCCAGTGCTGGAAGCCATGAAAATCAGCTCTGAGACACCACCACAGACAAACACCATTGGTCTTTCTTTTAACTTCCATCCAGATTACTTCTCTCCCACCTCAGAGGTATTTTGAGATGCAGAAGAGTTCTGCTGCTCTTTCATGACAGTTGTGTCAGTGCTTTAGGCCTCAGTGAAATAAAGGAGAATTTCTTCAGTAGAAGAGGACTTGGCTGAGGAGCAARCAAAGGCAAGATCTAGCACTTAAAAATATGCACATTCGTATGTATACACAAACACGTACACACAACTCTCAGCAAGTGTCGCTCTCTCATACACATACTTCTGCAATCAAAAACACCTGACTTCTGATGGACTTCTGATGGATACACTTCTTCACGCCTACTCTGTTTCTAAGACATCTCAAAATGGACTCACATGTCCAGACAAAAAAGACGTGCAGCAGATCATCACCTCCTAACTGAGTTCAGATTTCTAGTCCTAATAGAAAAACACCAGGTTTGGCAAACAAAGCCTTCAGTGCTGTTWTTCCAGACTTTGATGATTACCATATAGGCACACTGCAAGCCCAGGTCAGGAAGTCCATGCACCTAAATTATCCACTTTTGACCATTATATACATTTTAAATATAATGACATTTGGTGGTTGAAGTATCTTTTGCTTGACCTTAGCACTGGCATGATTTAATTAGAAGTTAAGAGATGAGCAAAGAATTGGTTGCAAAGAAAATGTATTTCCCTGAGTAAAGCAGAGAATCGTAGAATCATAAAATCATACAATCATTATAGTTGTAAAAGACCTTTAAGATCATCGAGTCCTACCATAAAAAAAAGCAAATACATAAAAAAAGTAAATACATTAAAGCAGTTACATGACCAGTGTGCAGGACTTTATATGCAAGAAATGGGCCTGTAGCTTCCTACATTCCTTCCTTCTATTAGATCCAGGGACTTCACTTGATCCAAGTGGCCTAGGACAGTAATAAAAGATGGTGAACCAGTGGCTAATATTCCATCACCACAAAACAGTAATACAAATCTTCACATCTACCTCAACAAATATTTCCTTGCCTGCTACTCTGAAACCTTGCCTGCATCTGTCTCTCTTGAAACACTGCAGCTGTTAAAAAGCTCATTCTAAGAGCACCGTTATTAAATTATAGCATGCATTAGAAGTCAAATATTTGCCCAGTCACATCTCCTTGTCCCTCCCAGAAAGGGAATGCTATTTTGTTTTCAGGAAATCACAAAATAAGCAAAGCAAATTAAGAGCAAGAATCACAGCTACAGAAGTGTGTATGTGCCAGCCCAGGGATGAATCACTGCAATTACCCCTGAGAATCTTTTCAGGAGAGAAATATTTAATATGTATTTGTTATCTGTGTGTGGCACAAACGAAGGCAGAAAGGAAGTGTTTTGAAGTTAAAAGCTGTTGCAATATGCACAGCTGTAACTTTTCCAGTGCTCATGGCCTGGTATCTTCTTAACTTGAGTTGATTTTCATGTTCTGCCTTGACTTGTATGACTACTRGTAAACCACTGGGACCAACGTGATTTAAGTGTTCATCCTCCACAAAAAAACCTTGCAGTTTCCGGCTTAAGCAAGACATCTAAGTCATCTRACCAAGCAAGAGTCATGAGAGCAGGCATGCTAAGCTCTTGAAGCTGCCATAAGTAAGTCCAAAAAGGAGACAATTGTACTGAAGCTCTGCACAGAATTTGGTTAGCCCMAAAGAGAATCCATACATGATCAGCTGCCTGGATCAAGGGAGAAAAAAGGGGAAATAAGTCATTTAGCAATAAGACCCTGCCTGTATTTTAGTTCAAACACACAAAACAGACAATGGAATATTCCCGTACAATTCAAAAGGGCAAAGATCCATAACCAAATGGTTACTGTGACAGTAAAGTCCTGCTAGCACTAGTCTAGAAGAGGACTTTTGGGTGAATGCAAAATATGCTAGAAGACAAATATATGTTTTATTTTCCATTCTATTGTTTCTTAATCCCTCTAGGAAAGTGTCTTCCAATGTCTTCAAATGCTTCTTCACTATTCACAATTAATTGAGGAAACTGGAGAAGTATCAAAACAAAATACAGGAGAGGAGAGGAGAGGAACATATGACAGTGTATGGCAAGTTCATTTAGAGTTAAAATATTTTTCGAGATAGCTTCTCTTTGTCTTGACAGCACCTGCTATATCAAAACAGCTTTCATAGCATAAACACATCCATTTGGATGGAACTGAGCTCACTAACTAGTCATAACATGATTTGTATTTTATTTCGAAACAGAAAAATCTCATCAAGTCTGCACCATGGGAACCAAGGTTTGATACTAATTACTTAGCAAATGCAAACTTGCAAAGTAACCCTCAGCCCTAAAATAACCATGTACCCACAGAAATCTGCCTTTCCGCAGATCCCTCTGCTCCAGGGTCAGGATAGTGTTCAAGAGAGGGACTAAATGTTGTTTAAATACTGTAAACATTATTTAAATATTTTAAATAATGAAAACTCGCTGACTGTTGATCCAGAGAAGACAATGACACTTATCTGACATTTGATCAACTTTAAGATGGGACTGACAGTGCCAGATGAAAGGCACAGGCTTGTCTCAGGTGCACTCCTGTTTCCTATGCCAGTGGGGCTGCTCGCCACTCCACATAGTGCCAGTACAACAGTTTGTGGGGCTATGCAACACATTCTCTTTTTTTTTTAATGGGAAAGTTTATAAATGTGAGGCACTTTGTTGATTTGAAAAAGAAATTTGTGGGATGGTGACTCTCTTGATCTCACATTCAGATATACATCCGAAGAGAAGATGTCATGAGTAAGGCTGAATGTGTGATAATAAATCTGTCCAAAGGGTCTGGGGCTTGGAGTACATCTGGAAGATGATATGCACTGGTCCCAGCATCTTGTGAGCTCTGAGTCACAGACTCACAGAATGATTAAGGATGGAAGGGACCTTTGGAGATCTAGTCCCAACCCCTGCACCTAAAACATGTGACAACCTAAGATACTGGAGAGAAACAATGGCTGAAGAACTGTAGAAAGTCTTGCATGTCCTTTGGCATCTACACATTTCTAGCACAATTTTAATTATGTGTAAAATATAGGTTTAAAACCTACAGAGAAGATGGCAGATAGTATGTTTCTAGTGATCACCATGTGAGCAATGGATAAAGGTTATCTAATTTTTCACAGTTAAATATCCTTTCAAAAACCCTTTTTTTTTACAGAATTACAGAATGTTTGGGTTGGAAGGGACCTCTAGAGATCATCCAGTCCAACCCCCCTGCTCCAGCAGGGACACCCAGAGCACAGGACACAGGGTAGCAGCCAAGTGGGTTTGGAAGATCTCCAGAGAAGGAGACTCCACAGCCTCCCTGGGCAGCCTGTGCCAGGGCTCTGTTGCCCTCACRGTGAAGTTCTTCCTCACATGCACGTGTAACTTTCTGTGTTTCAACTTATACTCATTGCCCCTTGTCCCATCACTGGCCACCAGTTTTTCTTCTGATAGTAGTTATTTGTCTGACACACGTGCTAATAGCTTTACAATTTTATATCAGTTCTCTAACAAAGTAAGAAGGAATAGGAGAAGGAGGAATTAAATTCTGATCCACTAGAGCCACTGCCATTTAAAATGACTTTGCAAGTCCAGAATGTTATTTATTTTGTTGAGGATCTTTGCAATCACAGGTTATTTCTGCCTTGTCAGAACATGGGCAATTCTATTTTGCCTCTAAATGCCTGTTAGTGGCAGAGCAGCAGAGAAATTTTCTAGCAATTATAATGCTGATTTTTCAAAGAATCAGAATGATAACCAAAAAGGTAACTATTTATTTTTCACTAAGGCTTACYAAGTGGCTTACTTAGGTTACTGTCTGTAGGGGAATCTAGAGGCTCAGTCCCGGACCAACACTTCAGTCTGGATTCAGAAGTGATGTGGCTGAGTAAACAGGATAGGAAGGACCCTGTATAGAGCTGTAAATATATGTCATGACAAGCATCAAGTAATGAAAAGTTAAAAGGGGAGTTCCTTCTGGCAAGGCTGCCTCCTGCCCTCCTTTTCTGACTTCATCTATTGAAACTGGCCAGATAGGAACAAAATATGTCATTTAGCTTTCTTTACTGCTTTGGGTTTGCCAGTTCATTTAAGATGCAGTATCTTAACTTTGCCTCTTTTCTCCACTTTTTAAATTTTACCCATTTTTTTTCTGATTTGTTTAATAAATGACATAAGTCCTTCATTGCCTCATTAATTCTTAATCTGTTTTTTTTTTTTTTTTTTTTTTTTTTTTTTTTTTTTTTTTTTTTTTTTTTTTTTTTTTTTTTTTTGCAAACATTGCAAATTGTCAGCAAACTACTTGATTTTCCATGTTGGAAATCTGTTGAAAGACAAATGCCTGATATTTTTCTTTTTGCAGACGACTGAACAGAATGACTACGTGCTAGGGCAGACAGGCCCATTTTGATTAGTGAGTCTGACGTGGTGAAGCACAAACCTGAACACTTCATGCAGCCATTCTTGCACAAAAGCTAGGAAATTAACATATCCATCTGTGACTCCTGTGGTCAGTGCATGAGGATCCATACAGTACCTTTTTGATAAAACTCAGGCAATGAAACTGTGAGCTGCAGTATTTTGTTTCCAATTTTTTTCATCCTGAGCAAGTTCATACAGGGTAAGGTATTCAGGTATAGTTTAAATGAGATTTAAGTTAAGGAGGCTCCTAGAGTGCATTTGGTTCTCCTTAGATCTCCAATATTCTCTGTCTTACCATGCTCCTCTTCTGGGCACACTCTGTGCCACTTCCCAGAAGGAAGAATGTCTTGAAGAAATTCTCAAATAGTTGGATATGGGTGACCCTTTTTATTTCTCATTTGTTCTTCTGGATGATATATGCAAACAGAGGTCTCAACTCATGGTACAGCCCCATATTACAACTTTCTAAAATATTTTATTTTTAGATTTTCCAATGTTTTCAGCTACTAGATATCAAAGGTTTTATATGATGCTGCAAGCTGCCTGACAGTGTAGCTTCTAGACTAAAATTAAATCAATATTTTATCTGGTTCCCAATATAATAAATAAATAAACCATGAAAAATGTTCAATTTTACATTCTACTACCTAATTACTAGAAGTCCCACAAGCCAAATTAATTTCTCAGATTTTCTATAAAATGCATGATAATTTTTTCCCTATATTTTTGATGAAAATATCAAAAAGCTTTGGGTCAAAATTCAGTGCTTGAAAGACCTTAGACAAGTTCACATTCCTCACTGTTCAAGTACATTCTCTGACAGATTTTTTAATCTCTGATTATTTTACTCAAGAATTAACTTTATATACCAAATGTTACATTTTCTGAACAGATTTTTGGAGCTCTGAAAGAGTAGCAAGATTTCACACATACTTTTCAGTATTTCACAGTTAGCTGGGTTGCACACCATTGAAGAGCTGTTTAATTTTGTATATTCAGCTGAAGACACTTCTACAAGCAAAATTCAAACATTGTCTAACCCCATCTAAGATTTCAATCTTCTGCAACAATATTCTTGGCTGCATTATGTCATCAGAGAGAAAAAGGCCCTTTCTTTTTACTTACACACTTGAACAGATCCTAAAGATGCTTCTTAAAATCGGACATTGCTCAAAGACAACTCTACATGAGGTGGAGGAATTCCTGAAAGTTCACTGCACACATTTCATCTCAGATGAATAAAGGGAAAATGTTGCATCATATTTGAACTCTAATAAAATTCTATAGATCATAACCTCAGAGAAACTCTAACGAAAAACAACTGAAGATTAAACTTAACACTAACTGCAAAGAATGACAGAAGATTTTTGTTTCTCCTCAGTGGAGGAATTATTGAGTAATGATGGTCGATATTTAAAAACTGGGTTTTTTTGTTTGTTTTGCAAGGGTTAAATTCTCTGTAGAAATTTACCTGGAATAACTGAGTAATTCAGATACAGCAGCTGGGTATTTTTTCCAGTGATATAACAATCAAAATSAACAGAAGTCTGCAGAACAAGCCAACTGTTGAAAAGCATCTACCTATAGAATTCTCATRGAGAAGTTAGGATCCAGTACAGCAAGGGAACTTAATCATACATCAAACTATAGAGTGATAGTGATGATTGTGTTGAAGAGTTTTCTTGAGTTTAATCCACAGATTAGTTTSCTAAAACATATATCCTAACCAAAGGAGAGAATGCTAGGGGAAAAAAAAAGTCCCTTAAAATATGTAATAAATTAAATTTTCAGTAATAAAATATTTCATTCTAACATATATATATATAAATACTGGTTATGTGCTCCAGGAAAAAAAAGTCTCAACTGCTCTGAAAACTAGAGAAAGAGGTGCAATAAAGCCTGAAGAAATTATGATGAAGAGATCTCTTTTCAATYTACACAAAAGAAAATTCTATTCTTGAAAAAGACTTTTTTTTTGGCTAACAGTTCTTCTGTTATTCTATTTATCTATTTACAATATCTGACTTAAATTTGTATAAATAGAAAAATATTAAAGCAAATACTTTTGTGACACAGCATGTTTGTAACTCTGTTAAATGCCTATCACTATCAATCAATCAGCTACTAGAAGGTGGCAGGACATTCTCAGTTCTTTCTGTTAGAGGAATAGAAATTGGAGGAGACAGAAGGAGAAACAGCTAGGAGCATGAATATGTACTCTAGTAATAAGGGCCATCAGTTCAAATCATAGAGTGCTGTGCTGTGGTCCCTGTATTAGAAACTGTCTCAGTATATTTCATTCAACAACTAGGTCATGCTCAGTGCATAAATATATTTTGTGAGAGGAACTAATACCCAAGTTCTCCTTACCTATTGGACTGCCTTAGCTGTTAAGTTCAGCAGTTGTGTGTGCTTGTCCTCATTTTCTCCSTTAGCAGTCTGACATTTAAGGTGCTATTATAGCTGATATAGTCTCGAATCCCTTCAAGCAGAGAGGAAAACTGAACTTAGGTCTTTAGCATGTTTGAAATTTCTCTAGCAAATGAGCTTTTGTAAATTGGGAAAGAACTGCCTTGTCTCCAGGTGCTTTTTAAAAATTAGGGCCTGTTACTGACCACTTTCTTGAAGAGAAGAGAGGAGAGAAGAGAGGAGAGAGAAGAGAGAAGGAGAAAAGGAGAAAAGGAGAAGAAGGAGAAGGAAATCTGCTTCAAGGATGAATCTGAACTGCACAGAGTAACACCTCTTGGTATTACCAGAAGCCTAAATCCTACCAAAACTATCATATTGAAACTACAAATGTGCCCTCTTCTCTTTCTTTTTACTCAGATAATTGAATCCTACGGATAACTTAGAATGCCCTCAAAATTACTGKATTCTATTTCTAAGTTTCAGAATAAGTGATAAAATTTGACCAAAGTACAAGGCAAAAAATAAACGCATACCAGAAAATAAGACCAGGATCATTAAAAGAAAACTGTAGGATATTCACTACATTACAACGTACAACATTATTATCCATTAATACTAGAATAATCCTCTCTGATTGCACATATATTTCTCAGCTGACAATGTTCTTAGTTTCCCAGGTAAACACATGCCCAAAGTGGATCTTAGCTTAACCATAAAGCAAGGTTCAAGTGCTCACCTACCCTCTCTTCCTTGGCTGCTATGTCCTGTGATCTCCAGCACGAGAAATCGCTGATATGCAAGATGGAAACCATGGAGCAATTCASCACATCACCACCTGGGCTGTCAAGAGGCCAATGCTCCCAGTTGTATTTAGTAAGCGCAAGTGCAGTGATTTAAAATAGAAACCACACTCTAAGAATGACAGCATCAGAGGAAATGCAGTAAAGGCAGAGAACTGCTCAGTTCCTGCTAGGACGTTGAGTAACAGTGATATTGTATGTTGTTTCTATCAGAATCACACATTACTAAAGCAGGGTATGGGAGACCTTTTTTTTATTCCAGCATAGGCAAATTTTGTCATATTCTTTTTACAGATATAAATAAGACAAGAATACAAATACTTTAATCTTGTTACACACAGCTGCAACTTACTTAGCAGACAAGATGTATAACAATAAACATAACAAACATAACAATACGAGAAATATCTAAGAGCTTCACAATTTTAAACTCACAGTCCAGAGCAATGTAAAATGTAAACAATCTCATATTCAGATCACTCATATATCTATGACTGTAAGATTGTTCAAGGAAAYAAAATAAATAAATGCTGTTCCATGAAGAGATAGAAAATGCATGGAGTCTTCAGAGGGAGGGCTTTTATATTGCCTAATTTGATCTTGTGCATATCAAATTATGAAATTGAATTCATTTGTTCRCATAATGAACCCAATAACTCATGTAAGTCAAAATGATGTCTTCCAGGAAAGCACAACATCTTATTTCGAAAATAAGAAAACATGCAGAAACCACCACTTCCATATATAATCTGTCTTAATGTTTAATCATCATTAAGGAAGAGTTGCTGAATTTCTTTGTTTACTAGAGTTACATATCATTTTRTAGTATATGACAGATTTTTCCCTGTGAAATTACTTTCACCTGGTAATTTGATTTCATTCACAGTTTTTCTTTAAGTACTTTACCAGATTAGGCTCTGATGTGAGGAGCTATTTTATTTGCTTTTACTGTTTCATTTTCTTGCGTCTCCTCTGTTTTAGCAATATCTTTATAAGCATGTGTATACCAAAATTAAACACAGCATTGAGCCTTACCGGATTCATAAATGCAATATATACCTCCTCTGTCTTACTCATTTCTTTTTAACTATATATTACCTTTTTTTTTCCCTTGTGTCTCTGAGAGGTCATAGTAAGATATTGTCCACTAAATGTTTCTGCAGTAGTCCATTAATTTATACTAGGAGTATACTTTTGAAGGCATTGCCCAGGTTTCACCACTTACAGTGCTTTCGTTCGTCATTGTGTGGTCTTGGAATTCTTTCATTTTKGGGATTATATTTTACTGAATTATAGGAGGGTTCCTGATATATTTCAGATATGAATAGACATTCTGCCCTTAGGATAAGGTTAGAGCTGTTTTGAAGGGAAAATATATATGTATATACAAGATATACATATTTATGTATTGTGCACRTATGTCAGAATGTGTTATTCAGAAGGCAGTACATCGCTCCACAGATGAACCTCTATGGGTTCACATAGCTTGCTAATGTGGCTAGACACAGCGATAAGACTTGGGTCTTCCTCATAGCCCTTATTTTATAGGACATAACTCTGCTTCCAAGGGCRTGAGCTGTCATCAGCCTTGCTTATATTTAAATGTAGCTAGGGAAACCAGTTTGTATAAGATGTTGTAGAGTAGCAAGTGATTCCTGCTTTTCTTTACTAGTTTCTTCAAAACTTCCCACACTAAAAAWTCCTATAATCTGCAGCTTTGATCCACCATTACTTTATACTGATTTACAAAACATTAATAAAAATGTAGGACACAGAGCCTGTGGCATCTGTGATTTGGAATAAATCTCTTCCTGTAGATGCCACTTTTGATCTACTGACTTCAGAGAAAGCCTAAAGAACTAACCTAGGCTGGTCATCTAACCTTCAGACATCCCAGACATCTCACATTAGCATAGATGACGTTAACACTTATTAATGTAGAAATCTACCTTAGTTAACCGAAAAAGAGAGGAAGAAAGTATTTTTATATATGTACATTATGTATATATGTACATTTTATAAACATATTTTAAGTTCTCACAAGTATCTAGAGTAGCATCTGTCTATTCTTATCAGCTRCTTACTCTTGATACTTATTAACAGCAATAAGTGAAAGATAAGACACAAAACAATTAATAACAKGCTCATGGAAGATGTTCCATAAGTACAGGTAGAAGTAAAAAACGCTATGAAGATCTTCAAATGTGTGACGAAACTGACATTGGTGTAACGCAGTTGAGAAACAGGGCAAATATTTAGGTAAATGTTCATAAATAGAAAAAAAATTAATTTCTCATCAGACAAGGCTATCAAAGTAAATATCTAAAGCACTGTAATTAGCAATGAATAAACAGGTCAACTTTATTATCATTAAAACACTTGCTGTGACAGATTCAATGTCTGTAACATTAGGGATTTAATTACAAAGAAATTAACTCCAGAGTTGCTTACTGAAACTATATGAAAATATTATTAATTGAAATTCAAATTGTCACAAACACATTCAGATTTTTTTTTCTGTGACTTCACATTCAACTAATTTAACCTAAAGAAACATTCTGGATAGCAATAAGAACATAAAAATGGCTGAACTGGGTCATACCAATGATCGTTTTTTGTTATTATTCTTTTATCCAAGAGTGGCCAGAGATGCATAAAGAAAAGTGTAGAACCAGAGAAAACATATATTGTGCCTGATAATAGGTGAAAGTCGCATTCATGGTAGATAACTTGTGAGCTCTGACACCTCAGCTCTCAGACTAGTCTGATCATTGTGGATAATCCATCCAAAGACCTAAATATCTAATAATCACTAGTTTTTGAAAAGACTTCTATAGACCATGGGCAGATGTGAAGACACATACCTTTGCATGAGACACATACCTCCTATGAATATTTATCTTCTACTTAGAAGATTTAAATGAGTATTTTCTCTCTATGGCAGGTTAGCTTTGTTCCTACTCATTGCTAGCAAAAGAACAAACAGAAACAAGGGAAAAATTCAAGGTTTTCTGAAGCAACACATAGAAAGCTGTCATTCATAAGAAATATATAGAGGAATATTGACAGGCATATAGAACTAACACAATGAACCTGTGATAGAATTTCTCTTATTCTTTTCATTTTGAATTGATCAATTGATCATGGCCCAAGGTCCTATAAATGTTGATTTTAGGTTGTGACGGAAATAAAATTTCAAATTTTGTTGCATTACTGATATAAAAGCGATCTTTTTTTAATTATCTGAACTACCAAGTGTTCTGACTCTTCAGTAAAAACAAACAAATAGAAATAAAAAACAAACAACAACAAAAAAAGAAGTTTTGTAGATGAAAATAAAACTTTTTTTTTCTGGAGTTTCTCTCTCTCTCTCTCTCTCTCTCTCTCTCTCTTTCTTTCTTTCTTTCTTACTTAGTTGCTTGTATAAAGACATCCTACCCATTTCTGTGAAGTTTTCTTATGCAGTCACGATCCAGCCAAGGCAATAATCCATGAGCCTACAGGGTGACCATGTAAGTTTGTAAGTTATTTAGGTATATAATTTACAGCTGGGAATCAAATAGCAATAAATGTCACATGCCAGATATATCATGCTCAGATTAGCTGGAGAGATTAGGAAGTTAGTCAAAAGATTAAATTCTGTCAAAAGATGATAAAAAACAAGTACTCACTTCTTTCAGTACCATTGGCTTCAGAAAGTAGCACCAGAAGAATACTGCAGATACTCTCATTTTTGTTTAGTTTGATGATATAAACATTTTTTTGCTTGACTTCTTTTTTTTTCCTGTTTAGTACAAGGGTCTTTTTTCCTGTTTAGTASAAGGGTCTTTTTCTATAATGCAACTGTGTATTCAATATTTTTAATTATTTTGATCATCTACCTTTTAGACCTGTTTTATTTTAAATAGAAAATAATTTTGCTACCATCTAATCACTTCTTGAGATACATTGAATTCCACTRAATCAGTAAGTAGGTCTTTAAAATATTGACCTGTATTTCATCAGTTTTCCTAGACATCTGTCMTTGTCATTCATCTGACTGCACACAGAAAATTATGTAATAGAAATTGCAGGCTACTGCAGGTACAGCAGTAAAGCAGTAAGAAAGTTTCTAGGTCTATCTACTGTTTATATCAGAGAATTATGAAAAAAATAAAAAAGGTTGTCTTACAATGTGATGTTGTCTTAATCTCATTATGTCATTGCTGAATTTCACATCTGAAATGAAAATGATAGCAGATAAAGAAATCTAAGCAATTTTAAGATTTTTTTTTCTCTCTCTTTTCTCTCTCTCTAAGTTTTCTGCAGATAAAACTAAGGCATAAAGCAGTGAAACAAGAGAAATAAAAGGAAAAACAAAGCTGGATAACAATGGCAAGCATAGGTTATTGTTATTTTTAAGCTCATTGTTTTTATAATGGCAGAAATAAGATCTTCTTCCTTGGACAGCATAGTGCCATGTAAGATGGAAACAGATACCCATGGAATCAGCCACTAAATGTAACTCACTAATCAAAAGCATTTCATCTTGCCCTTAACATTATTCAAAATGGCTCTTAACAGTTTGAGTTTTATTTCTGTAACTGCAGGAAAAAATCTTTTTTTAAAAAACAGCAGATTTTTTAAAGCACACTATTTTTAAAGCGTATTGTTTTTAAAGCACACTGTTCTTGAGTGATGGAGTAATTTTATTGGATGAATTGGCCACTGGGGAGCAACACCTACTGCTTTATGAGCCGCCAGCTGATCAACACGCGTGGGCTCCTCAGCAAGCCAGGCAGGAAAGAGAAGATGTTACAGCAGAACTGGAAAAATAGATGACATGCAGTGGTAAAAGTGTATGGTAAGAGAGGCAAAAGAAGGAGAAACAGCAGTAAGCAAGGGAGATATTGGGACAGACTGGGTGGCTGGTGCTCCAAGAGGAATGTGGCTACCACCCACCGGAGCCATGGTCTGCATCTTCAGAGATCTCCTCACCTAAGCAGATAAAGTTACTGATACTGTTGGAGTTAGTGAAAAATAAAGAGGAACAAATCTTCTTCAGCTTTATATGCAGATCTTTGCAGTTTTGTGGAACACAAACATGATGATTCTGTTAAAAATCTAGGCTATTGCAAAATCTTTAATTGATTGTAATTTCTAAAAATCAAAATGATCCATGCCAGTTCTATCTATTCTCCCCAGCAAAATCTATGCCAAGTATTAAATGAAAGAAATAAGCTTTGTTTTATGCACTCTTTGCTGGTAAGTTGTTAATAAGCATTTATTAAAAGAAACTTAGTAGTTCATTTTAGTCCTATGCAACCCCATTTCATTCTTGAAATATCTTTTCCTAAGCAAGTAGAAATCCTACTAGATATACTAGTGAGAAAAACTCTCTTCAAAATTCAAACTACAATCTTGCATCTGAATTTCTGTCATTAGATGAACGAGTCTTTCTAACTTTAATTCCTGTGTTCATATATAATCAGGGGTGTCTCCAAAGACTTGTAGGAAAGGCTTCTTCTGCCTAAATGTAACTGCCTAAATTAATTCAACACCATGTGGCTTTGCTTCAAGCAGTTACTATCAAATTCAGTCTTCACTGTAATAGAAAAGGGGATGGAAGAGATACACAAAGGGAGAGAGGAGATATTGCAGGAACCGAGGTAGAAACAGAGGCTGTGGCAGAGAACAGGAGAGAGACTGTAGTGCAGCAGGATGAAAAACTGTCACAGATCATGTTCCTAGGAGCACGTCCCCTAGAGAAAAATAAATAAATAAATAAATAAATAAATAAATAAATAAATAAATAAATAAATAAATAAATGTTTGTCTCCATTCACCCACACATATTTGTGAGAGAATAAAAAGGATGTTTTCTTCTTCTTAGACACCTGTGGAGGTATATAGTCCAGAGCATGACTGAGCCTTTAAAAGACAGCAAAAGGGCAGCCTTTCAATATTGATGCTGCAAAAGATTTGCAGTTGTCCTGGAAAGAAAGCTTTGGAGAGAGAAAGAAAGAGAGAGGGAAAAAAAATAAAAAAATAGCAACACTATTTTCTGTAGCATCTTCTGCCTTTAGAAGGTGACAAGTGCAACTTGCTAGGCAATTGCTAAGCATCACTTCTTGCTTTTGAAACTTTGGTCTGATGCTATTTCAAGCCAAGTTCAAGTTATGTCTGGTAAATCTTAAAGGAACAGGTTGCCATGGCACCAAAGGTGCTTTCTGCAMTTCATTGAGAGCAAATAATGGCAAATATCTCTGGGGAAAAAAAAAATGGACTGAGATGCATTTTTGGAGCAGAGAAAATATCACAGTAGCAGAAGAATGTCAAACTTCCAATGGAAGAATATATCTCCAACCACAAAAAAAAAAAAAAAAAAAAAAAAAAAGGATGTTCAAAGGTAAATACATAGAGAGCAAATAATGGCAAATATCTCTGGGGAAAAAAA
>NW_020455749.1:130705-146395 GCF_003342845.1 Nothoprocta perdicaria
AAAAAGGATGTTCAAAGGTAAATACATATGTGGAAATTTCAAACAAACTTCAAACAGACCTAGGTCCTGCAGGTCCCAGAAATTCCTTAGGTAAGAAATATTTAAAGCAATATTAGATGTATACTTCCATTTTCCCCAAAAGTAGTTTTTCTGATTMGTTGACCAGGAAGGGCTTACTTCTGAATGAGCCTAGCTGCTTTAGCCCTCTTTCCTGACGGATTTATTCTAACAGACATAAAGTTCCCCTCGTTTGTAAGTAGGCTATTTTGAGGAACAATATTTATCCAAGGAAGCCTGGATCCAGAGGCCATGGAACAACTAAGGGACTCTGATAGTCTGTTACGGAAACACCAACAAAGCTGTAGCCTTAGATAAAATGCAGTCCTAAGAGCAGGACTATGCAATCTATCCTTAGTAATGACACTGAGATAGGAATTGATGTGGAAATACCACTTGAATATTCTTATACAGGAAAAAAAAAGCTATTAAGGGAATAATATGCAATGATACGCAAAGAAAAAGGTTTCTTTCCAACATTTCACAGATGCAACATTAGCCTGAACAACTCTCTGAATTTTCATATAAATGGAGATTATTCTTTGATGTTAAATTATAAGGTAATTTTATGTATTCTTTTTTCCTTTTGATGTATGGACTCATATGAACTTCTTTATGAATTTCTAAGAATTACTGCTAACCAAAATGACTGATTGTGGCTTTTACTTTTTCTTACTACCCCAAAAAGTTATAAAATATGTTATAAATTACATTTGATATATATTAATTTAATCAGAATCTGTAAAGGAGGTAAGGCTTAAAATTAAACTCATAATGCAGTGAGGAAAGTGATCAAGATTTACTGTGTTCACAGAAGGTCTAGAATTATCACAGAACCAATAGACAATTGTCTGTAGGTGATTTGAAAAGACACTCCTGAAATTTTACATGAAATTGAGATGGTCATTCCAACTAAAAAAGTCTATTTATATACAGACTTAGAGTTCCTGCTATTATATCTCACTGGTAGGTGAATGGACTTTRTGGTTTTTTGYATGTTTGTTTGTTTGTTTTCTTTTCTTTTTCTGAAAATCACTGAAGTCTGGATTAATCCCACATATTTCTACAGTCTAGCCTCACTMGAATAAGCAGCATATTTGCTTCAGRCTTCCTGGACAGGCACATCTAGATAATTGATTTGACTCTTGTTTTGGAGTTATCTCACACTTTTGACTAACCCTGGAGCCAAGTGTGAATCTACTCCTACTCTAATCATTTAAATTAGAAATTAGGTGGGATGATTCTACATCAAAACTCTTCCTTTTTTGTRTTTACATTATTACAGCCTTGTCACCTAGCTGATAGTCAAAATGTTGAGTCTTGCAATTTGTGTTCATAGGAATATTTGATGATGTCACAGGTATTTCTTTCATGCCATCCAGTTTGCTTGTAAGTAATATAAATATAGACTTACATTTTCCAGGACATATTTTGATGAGAATAAAGCAGCAGGAGACAGCTCCTTTACTCACAGATCTAAGCACCTTTTGGCAAGGCTCCACCAAAGCACAGTTTCCTCCACTTTTTCCCAAATCACCTCAGAAGTGTGTCTCCAGTAATAATCATCATCACATTTCAGATGGGAATATTTATTTCCCTAATGCCAAATATCTGTTCTGATAGATTGAGGCTTTTATTCAACTTTTACATTTGTTTCATAATTCAAAAGGCTAACAAACACCCAGATGGGCATGGGTCTGTGAAGATTTTTTTAGCCTATGAACTGTCACTAAGGTCCAACTGTGGAAGTCTCACTTTTACRCAGATCTAAGAAATTTCACATCTAAGTATAGTCACCACTATCAGAACTTTGATGGTTATGGAACTTTTTCATATGTTCTCCATCAAACTTCTCCAGTTTCTCCCTTTCTGAATTGATTTACACGGGAATAATAGCTTTAGAAAATGATCAATACAATTTCTTCTATTTTCAATAAAAGCCTTTAACAGACATTTCCTTAAAGTTCAACATTTAATTTAGGCTTCTGTCTCTTTTTTATTTTTTAGAAAGTTCTGTTTTATTTTTGACAAGATCACCTGGAACTTCTTTCTATTCACATGATTCCTATTAAACCTCATGAGAAATATCAAGGAGAGAGGAATGCCTCACAAAATCATCAGTGGAAGTCAAGAATCCACCCCCCTAGATGAATTTTATCTGAACACAAAGCTCATCCTTTACGTAATATGCATTTTTACTATGAAAGATAGGTACTATATACAAGAAAACAGAATCCTTGAAGACCATTCATTACAAGACTTTTAGGTTTTTTTACTTTTTTAGAAGACATGAACTTCAAAATTTATCTATGTTAGAACTGTAAACTGCAATATCAAATCTAAGTGATTGTTTGCACAATAAGAAAAAGCAGAAGCCGCTCACTCTGAGCATCATCATAATCAAAATCTTTTGAAGGATATTGTACAAGATTCAGAGGTGACTGAAAGCCATAGCATCCTACTGCAAAGATGTTCACATCACAACAAACATTTGAAACTGGACATTTGAAAACTCTTTTGCTAGTTATTGGCTTCCAACTAGTCTTTGTGGTACAGATCACAGCTCTCTGAGCTACGCCTTTCAGCCAGTTTTCAGCCCAGCTCACAATCTGCTCACCCCGCTGTGCTTCTTCTGCTTGCTTCCAAAGAAGCCATTGGATATAGAGATAAAGACATTGTTATGGGACCGTTATTGGATTTGGATGATCCAATCCAATTTTTAGCCTATTTTTTGAAGAAAAGGAGGATAGCACACTATGTTTCTCTAATAATTGTCTGTATAAGTGTTGATAATAAGGCTCAAATAGACAGGAAAATGGTGGATTGAGTAAAAGAAAAGAATTTCTAGTTCAGGAAAGAAAAAAATTATCCTGGACCTGATATATTTTCTTTTAGCAAATCAGTGAGCTTAAAGTAGTTATATCTCTGTAAGGTTTGCTTCTATAACGTGTGAAAAAAAAATATCTAATTTCACCTTTAATTTATGTGATTGTGGACTTTATCTGGATTGGTTATGCTTATATGTGTTTTAATATTTCTTCTCTTTTTTTTTCCTTTTCCCCATTATTGCACTCTTCTAATTACTAAAGAAATAATGCTTTGTCATAAGAAGACTCCCCAAAGGAAAGTGTATCAGTATTGGGAATCCAAACACTGGATGAGTGCTGAGACACCGGTGACCTCAGAGTGTAATTATCAGATTAGGATTACATCTGCAGGTAGATCAGAGGAGAATAAATATCCCCAGATGTGAGATCCTCCATACTGGAAGGACATCTAACTGAGTAAATGCCTTACCTGAATTAAAACTCTCCCCACCTCTTCTTTCACAGTCTTTGATTGGCTGACTGTGCATTTGCTTGTCTGCTTTTAGGTCTAAGGCTCATTGCCCATTTAACAACAACAAAACATCAGCGAAAAAGGATGGGTAGTTTAGATATCAGTAGTTGTTTAAGCAGCATCTGACTTTTATTTTGTCCAGTTAATTAAACAAACCAATTCTTTCAAGTGCATCAATCAATCATGCTGCACTGTCTGCTATTCCATTCTTCTCCCTTTCAATCTTCTTGTTTTTTCCACATTGTGTCTTGTTTCCAGAGAATTTGTAAATACTTCAGGGCAGAAAATGATGCTGCTGTGTGACATGGGATGTGTACAGCTGACCTACTTAGTTCAATTCTTGTTACACATGGGAGTTTTATTCTCCTGAAAAATCCATCATTAAACAATGTTGAAAACTACCAAAGTAGACTTCCTTCTTACGATATAATAGATCCACACGTTCTTAACATGCCTGGTGTCTTACAGATGGAATGTGTGTCATGTTTAATGTGTTTTAGAAGGTTTTTTTTTCCTTCTGTGCAGCCCTTAGGACGCAATTAAATAAAGCCAATTGTACACAAGACTAGCGCATGGAGACAATGCCTACACACTTTGTGCCCCAGGGCTGGCACTACATAAGGATCTTCCTTTTCAAAAATTTTAGATTTTGTCATAAATATGAGTGGCTTAGACAGGAACTAAATGCATATGCCTGACCTTTTCCTGAACTTTCTCTTGTAGAGCTTGATAATCTTGGTGCACATGCATAAAGAAAACTAAAGATACACAGGAGAGAAGATGAATGCTAGAAACTGCTCCATATATTTCCTAGTGGGGGAAAAAACATTGTAAAATTCACACTGAAGTACTAGTCTCAAAGTCACAAGCATTTCCCCCTGGACATAGATATTATTTGCTTTTTCCTTTTGTAAATGAGTTTGTGTCTAAGCTTGGGAGATTTCACATGTCATCAGCTCAATCAGTATTTTATAAATATGAGTCATATTATTTATCCTGAGATCTTTTAAAGACAATATGTTTCTGCATGGGGTGAGAAAATGACATAACTGTTCTTTTTCCTGTCCCACTCATGTCACTGAAAAGGTATTAAACATTCAAAGCTTTTACAATCAGTGCAGAGTGGTAATATTTTTCATTGATGAGGAGAGCTGGAAAAAAATAGATGAAGTTAAGACATGCAAATATTTTGTTGGAGTTTTTATTAACAATATTAACTACTCTGATAGTATGGTCACCCCATTCTTTTATTTATATTCTTATATTCTTTCACTACTGTGACCACATCACCAAAAGCAAAAGGTCTTAATTTGTTAAGTTAAAATCTGAGATTTGGATTGCTTTTGACTGATTCAAGATGCAGTGGTACCTCAAGTGAACATTGACTCCAAGTTCCATATCTATCAGATAGGAAAAGTGTGTTGGTGCTTGTGTTATGTCATACCTGTCATAGATACCTGGATATATGACTGTGTCCTTTCTACTTCTCTGCTCACTTGTCTGCYCTGGGTAACCCAGATATTGCTTGGCACTGAGAGGGCTGCAGTTTTGGGTCTACATAGCTGCAGCAAAGATGGGAAAGCTCATTTCACCCTTCATCTTTTCATCTCCCTTTGAACCTTCAAAGGGGTTGGTGAGAAAGACACTAAAAGGCTACAGGGAATGAGTGATATTTTCCAGCATCTCCTTCCAGAAAAAGCCTGATTTAAGAGGGACACAAATTGGGATCTAGTCTTAAAGTCTAGTGACCTTTTTTCCAAGGTGAAAGACAAGGGTTTGACACAAAGCCCTTGTAAAAACAAGGGTTAACTGTAAAATGAAGACATAATCAAATTGTTAAGTCAAAAGACTTTAAGGCACTGAATGTTCCAGCTCAACTAGCTGTTTCACACACACTTAAAACTGAAAGTCTAGGAGGAGTTCAACTCAGTCCGAAATAAAGGCTGCTCCCATCAACCTGATTCATTTCAACTGAAAAATGAAAGGCTGACAGGTCCAATATTAGTCTTGCCTGCTTTTGTTACAGAAAACAGTGAGCACTGCCTGAGCCAGCTGGGCTATCTAAGCATGGACTAACCTATGGCATTTCATTAGAACATGAAAGCAAGGATCAACCTGAAGTCTCAATACTGGACTTTTCTGATTTTATTATTATTATGATTTCATCTTTGGTTTTGAAAATTTAGGACATACTATATCTGCTATTGCTCACCCAAAATCTCAAGGAATGGAATTCTCTATAATGTCCTCAGCAAAAGAGCCAGAAGTAGTGTCTTCTTTATTCACTCAAGATAAGACTTCTCTTCACTAACCCGTTATGTTATAATATGTTGTTATGTTATGTTATGTTATGTTATGTTATGTTATGTTATGTTATGTTATGTTATGTTATGTTATGTTATGTTATGTTATTTGAAACTGCCTCTAGTAGTTGCTATTTACTCAGAAGTGATGCATGAGGCAATTGCTCATTTCTAAAAACTGAAGAAGGCAAAATACTGCCTTACAGATGCAATATTATGAACACCAAACCTGGCAGCAGAATGTCAAGAACAATCTGTTTCTGTCAGATGTGACTTTAGGACTTACTGGAGAACTGCATGACCAGGCATGTATAGGAGCAAGCAATGCAGGTTGCTACACGCATCCCCTGTTTTTATTACAAGGAGATGCTCTTGACTTTCCTATTGACTTTTATAACTGCATAGCACATTATCTGAAATGACCTTTGCTTTCAGGGACTTACTGTTGTTTTTTACCGGCCACCAAGAAAAAGTTAAGAGATGACAGAGCCACAGCTTAGTTGCGTGGGATTCACCTGATTTTAGATGTTTATAATGTATGCATTTATATCTTGGTTGCTTCCATTAATGGGTGGTGATTTTTAATCAATAGAGAGGAAAATGCACTTTTATGGTGTTTGACAGTCTGTCCTGCTCAGTTACATGCTACATTAGCAGACATTAGCTCTCTATGTTCAGATAGTCAGACATTATGTAGACAGCCCCATTAACAGCAGTAGCCACTCTTTGAAAATATTCTTACTTTGGAAGTAAGTTTTAATATATATGACCTGTTTCATAGCCATCAGTAAAAAAGTTTTTGCTAATAGGCGTCTTTCTGCTAACAGTTTCAATAAAACTCTCCAGAGATGTTGCTAGTATGTGGTTTGTGGAGAAAGTAGTATCTTCTATTACACTGAATTACATAGATGGATAAATATTCTAGCTTTCAGGCAAGCAGGGCCTATCTTCAGGTCCGAAGCACAAGAAGTAAGTTTAAAGTCAAGCACAGGTGAAAAAAAATCACCCTAAGTTTAACTTCTTATATCATTTTTTTATTCATATTTTAGCACTTGAGTAAGTATTTGACAGCTTGTGGGGTGATAGGTGAATGCAGAGGAGTCTGAGAAATAGGTATTGCCTTTAAAAATGCTTAGCAGGAGAGCTGAGAAAATTCACAGTCTAAACAGTCTTAAGGGACCCAAAACAYGGGTTTCTTATGTAAACTAGCTTTAGGTTTTCACATAGGAACTTACTTTATGTGTCAGACTCCAGTAGGCTCATCTATCAAGCTATCAAGTCCAGTAGGTTCAGACTGTTTCCAAGATTCTAAATTTGTCTGAGAGGGGATTGAAACCTGGGCTTAGGTTTTTAACAGTGTGAATAGTCAGTGGATTAAGGCTTCAGCCTACTGTTCTGATCAAGGTTCAATATATAATCTGAAGGACTCACTAAACTCTGGATCTGCCTTTCAGGGAGGGCCAAGAACATATGCATCCAGAGATAGTAAAAATAAGCCTGGAGTTATGCCTTTAAATATAACAGTGTATTTAAAGAAATTAGATCAATCAGATATGTGATCCATTTTACCCAGGACAGTTTGACATTTTAATTAGACATGGATGAATTACTTCTCTGACTAATTAAGTATTTTCATGTATCTAACTGAAGAGCATTTGAAGCACACAGTTCCATCACTGAGATGTACTAGTTATTCATTCCGTAGTGATATAGCATAAATAGATAATGACTAGTGGCCTAGTTAAATATATGGATGAAAACTAATAAAAAGATAATGTACAGCTACAAAAAGACAGAAGATGTGCAAACACATGTTCACGCTCTGATAAAACTAGTGTGAAGCATAACTTAAATGTTACACTAGAGTTATTATGGATAAGGAGTTATGCTGGCCTCACATATCCTCATTATTCCTCTGTCAATCTAACCACTTAATCTTATCCCAAGAGGCCTCTGTAGATTCTCTAGGAATATCTTAATTATGAACATATTCTTACTTCTTGTCCTCCTTTAGCTCCTCTCACAATCTGGGAGGATTGCTGCTAAAAATTCAAGAATGGTCTCCAGTTGCTGCACTTTGTTCTCTTGCAAATCAATCATTGGTGCTTACTTCAGGCATCACAGCATAAGAGATTATTCCTGCCTCAAAGATAACTGACCTGACAGACAGGKACAACTATTGTAGATGCCTTTCATCTCCTGCAGTATTAAAACATGCATTGTAAACATGCATGATTGATCTATAAACCATCACTGTCGCTAGAGTGCATGGACTCTGTATGCTCTTGCGTTAGATGTGTCATTGATACAGCAAGGTTGTGCACAAAGAGCTCTGTGTCTGCTGCTAGAAGTGCTTGACCCAGACATCGTCAGTTTTTGGAACTGCTCCTAGAAGATACCTTTTGTCTCACAGATCTCTTAATTCATATCTAGGTTATGAGTTATGAGACAAAAGGGTTATGAGTGCACAACTGTGTGTTCTCACAAATCAGTGTGAGTAGATGGTACCTTTAAAATGTGTAATCCAGCTATTGTTATTTCACAGGCTTTACAGCAGGTGTAAACATTCTGTACAATATAAATGTATCTGGGCCATCATGGACACCATTCTGATTTTGATGGCATTCAGACATTCTTCCAACACTGTCATCCAAGGATTTGGATGACCAAGGATTTTCCACAAAGCTTCACCTTAAAGCTTCTTGGCTCATGGCGTGTTAAATGCTTGCATCATAATGGTCCATTTTCCATGGCAGGCAGTTCAGCTTTCTCTATTTACTGCACCAGTATCTAAAATGGGTATTTGAAGGTGAATACCTGCACTTATATTATCCTTCTCTCCATTAGTAACAGCTGGTTTTCTGAGATGCTGGAACAAAATGCAGGTGACTATAATGCATCTGCACCATTTCTGTGTCTTCAGCTTTCCTTTGTTGCTAATGTATTATGGGCTGGGAAAGGTTGTATATAAAAGGGTGAGTATCAACAGTTGCAATACTACCTTAGATTATCTCCCGCAGGGTTCTTGAGCTGATGTCCTCACCTRGTTTGGAGTACTGTTCTGACTGATGTGAAGGAGGCAGTCCTAGCACATGTGTAAGCCCAGCCAGTTCCTACTGCTATGCTGTGCAGCTCCAAGAACCCCTTCACCTTCTCAGTTCTATCTACACCACCTATTGCGGCATGCGCTGTGAAAACTTGTCAGTAGTGTAAGTGAACAATATTTTCTGTCATCATGGCTCAGGGGGAGGGTATGTAGGGAGGTAGTTTCACCAGGCAGAAATGGTTGTGTGGGATCACATGCAGGGTCTGCTCTTGCCTGGCGCTAAAGATGCACAGATCAGAGAAAACTCCAAATGTAAATAGCAATGCTATCTGTAGAAGTGACTCCATTCTGTGTTTCCTGGACCTGACTGATCTCCATCTGGTTCCCTAGTAGACTCAGTGTCTAAGCTTCTGAGTCTGAAAACACACATACATGTATATAAAAAGAAATGTCCTTTGTTTATTTGTAAAAGTTGATTTTACAAGGTTCATAAGTTATCACTGTAAGCTTTAAAAAGTAGAAATGCTAAAGAAATGAGAGATACAATTTATGACAGTCTCCACACTGCAACAAATYCATTATTATGTAGGTTTTCAATTATTCAGTGGCAGTCCAAATAATTCTTAGAACATAATCACTCAAGAATGTAATCATGAGTACACAACATCTATAGCAGAGAGCATTAAAAACACAAACCACCTTCTGTGTAAGTGTTATGAGACAGTGAAAGAAAGCCACAATATTCCTAATTGCTCCTGGAATGGAAAAGCTTTTAAGAAATGTAATTAACCCATTACTAATAAAATCTTTTCTGTGATGATGGAATTTCTAAAAGATGCTCTTCAAGGTTATTTGTCATTATGGAAAGATATTCAGAATCATCTCAGACAGCAGGCACAGAAAGCTAATAGTTTAGTTTTAATATGTTGCTTTAGAGAAAAATAATATTACACTGCTATGTTCAGCTGATGTTATTGGTATATGATCAGCTGTTCAACTGAAGTTATTGTTAAGCTCAAAATAAATACATTGCATACGCACAGTAATTATGACTGAGAAATAAATTATATCTATGCTTTTATGAAAGATTTATTTTCAAAGCTGTCAGCCAAAGAACAGAAATGCTGAGGAATAATATTTGAGCTTAAAAATGATCAAGTGTCTAGCCTAGAAGTTCTCTGATGTAGTACCTAGTGACTCTGTGTGAATGCATATGATCAGATCACTGTTTCTCCATTAAAAATACTGAGACCACAGAATGCAAAGCAAGTTTGAGCAAGTTTGTGGATGATACCAAGCTGGGTGGAGTGGCCAACACTCCAGAGGCCCGTGCTGCCATCCAGAGGGACCTAGAAAAGTTGGAAAGTTGGGCAGAGAGGAACCTCATGAGGTTCAATAAGGACAAGTGCAGGGTCCTGCACCTGGGGAGGAATAACTCCAGGCACCAGGACAGATTAGGGGTTGACCTGCTGGAAAGCAGCTCCACAGAGAGGAACCTGGGAGTCCTGATTGACACCAAGTTAACCATGAGGCAGCAGTGCCCTCGTGGCCAAGAAGGCCAATGGGATCCTGGCTGCATCAGGAGGAGTGTTGCCAGCAGGTCAAGGGAGGGGATCCTGCCCCTCTSCTCAGCTCTGGTGAGGCTGCACCTGGAGTACTGTGTGCAGTTCTGGGCACCCCAGGACAAGACAGACGTGGAGCTTCTAGTGAGGGTCTAGTGGAGAGCAACCAAKATGATTAAGGGACTGGAACATCTCTCGTATGAGGAGAGACTGAGTTGGGCCTGTTTTCTCTGGAGATGAGAAGACTGAAAGGAGACTTGGTCAATATGTATAAGCAAGTATCTGAGGGAAGAATGTAGGGAGGATCGGGCCAAACTCTTCTTGGTGGTGGCCGGTGGCAGGACAAAGGGTAATGGGTATAAGTTAAACACAGGAGGTTTGTTCTCCATGTGAGGAAGAACTTTTTTCTTGTGAGGGTGACAGAGCCCTGGAACAGGCTGCCCAGGGAGGGTGTCCCAGGCTGTGGGGTTTCCTTCTCTAGAGGTCTTTAAAACTCGCCTGGATGTCACCCTGTGCCCCATGCTCTGGGTGTCCCTGCTGGAGCAGGGAGGTTGGACTAGATGATCTGTAGAGGTCCCTTCCAACCTCACCCATTCTGTGATTCTGTGATTCTGTGATTCAACCATATGGACCATATAACTGATTCTTCGGTATTGTATTTTGAAAGATTATGCTGTGAAGGAAACACCTGTAACAATTCAGATGTTTTTCATGCCTGCTGAGCATTTTACAGCATGTCACCTTTTATCGTGGTCTGTCCTTACCAGCTAGTTAGGTAATGAATCTGCCTGCAACTGCCCAGCAAGGGGAATGCAGATTCAGTTTAAAAGTTAATAGTCACAGCCGGCATCTCATTAACATTGCCTACAGTTTTATGACTTGGCTGAATTCAAGACTAATGCTTGCAGAGAGAGTCCAAGGMCATCTGCGCAGTTAGTAGATTCCTTATCTCCAATAACTGGAGAATTTATAAAGAGAAAGAYGTTACCACATATCACTGCTTCTTTCAAATAACTGCTTCTTTGAGGTGAGGTTTCCATTGAGATGACCTTAGCTGCCAGAGGGAAGAGCATGCTGCAAAGGTTCCTATACACAGATGACAATTCCTAGGGGACTTGTAATAGGCAGGCAAAGGCTTCTATATGCTACCGATGCTATAAAAGATTAAGGCAAAGACACAGGGAAAACAGAAGTTTAAAGAAACTAAGTTCAAGGCAATATCTGGCTCATTGTTTTGTGAGGATTTCAGAAGATGAATTCATCTCACCTGCTTCTAGGCATCTGGAACGTAGGATTTCACAGCTGAACTACTTAGTGAGATATCTCTTGTAAGCAGAGAAACACTTCTGTGGATATATGTAGAAGAGAGATACTTGGAGAGATTTTTTTTTTTCTCATCCTAAGATAGACACTCAAAATATACTGGGTGAATTATGTCCTAGAAATGCCTTTTTTTTTTTTTTTTTTTTTTTTTTGACTATGAGGATCCCTGGTTCAAACATAGGATCTATACTCATACAAACTGAAACTCACTGAAGCTACATATCTTCAGAGCACTGACATTCTTGAGAGCTTTGCCCAGGAAACAGTACAGACCAGCAAGCTGCAACATCATCTGATGAAGAATCTGCTATTGGACTTTCACAGTACAGTGTGCAGAGATTGCACTTCAGCCCAGAAAGATATTATGAACTTCTCAAAGATAAGCACAAGATAGTCAATGTGTTAATGGGTCTCAAAAACTTTGTGGAATTCTCTTCCTTTTAATGGTAAAGGTTCAGCACAAAGTAGCACAAAGTAGTAGCACAAAGGATGAGATCTCACGTAGCCAAYCACATCTGAGGAAGGCATCCAGATCCCTTTACAAAGAAGAGAAATAGGCACTTTCACAGCATAACTCATCTCCTAACATGACTATTTTTTGTAGAACAGATTAGTCTAAGAAAATCTCTTTTGACAATAACTGGAGCTTGAGGTGACAGCTCAGGTGTGGTCATCTAATCTGTAGACATGTAAAACTGGATGACATGTATTCCATACCAAGTTTGACTGAAGAGTCTCTTTGACATCAAACTTTAACAAGCTATAGAGGAGAAGTCAGAATTTGATACCCAGATAAAACATCTGTTATTAAGAATAAATAATTATTCAATTCCATTGAGGCAGAAAATTGAAGAATTTTTTTAGTCATTTAAAATTTTGTCAGCTATATTTTCTTATACATTGTATAAGAAACAGCTAATTAAATACTAATCTCCAATTTTATTTGCAGTGGTATTAATGGGTAATATTATTTCAAATATTTTCCTGGTATTGTATGAACTTTACTCAAAACATTTGGAGAGAACTACATTAACTATAGTTATATACTTTCACACTTAGTAATCTAATTATTGTTAAGATATCATTAGGATAATCATAGTGATTATCCTAGGATTCCTAAGTAAAGGGGGAGACCTTTAACAAGATTGAAAACCAATGTTGATATAAAAAGTGTGAGGARCTATAGTTCCAACTACAGAACCCAAGAAACCTAAAAAGTTTGGAWGGCTGATTTAATTACTGAAATACACTGATATTTATAATTTTACATAAAGATAGCTTTGAACACTAGTCAACTGCTTGTTTTAGCAACATCAACAGGAAAGTATGCATGACACAAAATCATTCATTCTTCCTTTACTTCAACAAGATACATGGGTACAGTAMCAAAAATATTTCAAGGAGGATTCTGCAGGAGGATTCTACAGGAGGACATACAGTCTCTGGCATACTGAGGAGAAAGCTCAGGAGCATGAGTTTTTCATGTTGTGCAACTTCAGCTCCACTGGATCAGCTTTAGTTTGTCATGCATAGAAAAAGGGAGGAAAAAAAGGTGTTAAAACCACAGCCCTTTGCCAAAGAACATGTAATGTTCTGTAATACTCGGCACTTTTGAACTTTTGTACTTGAGAATCAAAACAATCCGACTTGTAATTAGCTGTTACACTGGTGTAAGGAAGAGGCGACTTTCTGCTCCCATCCATTTTTTGATCATCTGTAAGGCAATAGTGAGATTCTAGCTGTTAATCTGTTCAATGCCTTAAAATAGTACTTAGTTTTCTTTCTAAATTTTCAAATATCTTGAAACAGCTAGTGAATACGTTGTTTGCTCAGAAGAAAATCAAATGGAGTCTTCTGTAAGTGGATGAAATTCCACTCAAGTAGAACTGAAGAAGCTCAAGTGGGCACATTGCGGGGGAGCAGGAGAAGCAGCTGTTTTGGGGGAAAAATCTGAACTGATGTTCAAATTTCATTTCACAGGTTAAGGGAGAAATTTTGGGAAAAGGAGGCAGTCATCAGCCATCTGAGTGCTAAAATTATAAATCCTTCTTCAGCCAACCCTGCTAAGTGTCCTTCAGCTGTCATTTGCTTGGAGAAAGTTATCTACAGATCACTATCAGATTTTTAACTGCGGTTTTCAAGATAGTTCTCACTGCTGCGGCATGTACATACAGAACTCTGTGTTCGTTGCAGGAACTCATCATGGTACTTAATTACTTCTTGCATATCATCTTCTCTTTTCCTTCTGTGTTTGCTGAAAGGCTCATTTCCAAAAATGGCAGCATGTGGGAATTTCCAGTGTTATTTTTTGCTGTATCAAAATTAGGGAAAATGCCAGCAGCAGAMTTTGAAGATCTATTTTTTTAAGAACCTCTAGTACAGAGGCATTTCTGTTGCTTTGAAATATTTTACTTGAGTAAGGTTTAATATAGTTGATGACTGGTTTCAGTGATGAGCATTTTCAAACTGATTAAGGATCAACTTCAGCATTTCATAATTAAAGTTTGGGGTAAGAATATTTGCAATGTGCTTCAGGCTCACTGCTTGGGAGTAAGAGAGGGGAGGAGTGACTGGGGTGGTATCTCCTTGGCTTATGATAATGACTCTAAATTTAGAATCTGGTTGTAAAGGGCATGCTGTTTATTATCTTTATACTTTGCATAGACTGTGCTGGGCCATTTTTGGCGTTGATGTGGCTATAGATGTTTCCTGCTCACTTAAAATGATAATACTTGGTGCTCTTCAATCAGCCATAAGAAAATTTTTTCACTTAGTAATAAAATTGTTATGACAGGATTACACAATACTTTCTTCAGATAATTTTTTCTAGCAGGTGGCAAATAATTCTGTTATATGGCTTTTGATATAGACCTTAAAACACTGCTATCTATTCCTATATTATATTTTGCATTCATAAAGATCTCTCCATCTGCAGAGATCTACTGCATAATGAATTCAAGATTAGATGTCTTGTATACAGTGATAATAGTCTGATTAAAAAGCCTTTTTTTTTTTTTCTTGATATGACTCATCTGGGCCTACAGCTAATTATTCATACAGTATTGATCACTGTATGGATTTTTTTATTTCTCAAAAAAATAGAGAGAAATGACTGTAAAGTTGGTTAATATTCCTTTTGTGAAAATTTTGAGTATCTGACTGCAAAATGTAGATTTCTGTGGGGAAAATGAGATCACACTCCACAACGTGAACATGACTTGTCTCCAACTGCCATGCAATAAAATGATTCATCTCTCACCCTGAGTCTCGAGAGGGACTTCTGGGAGGGACAAATCCTGAAGGTAGATGTTCTCTTTTTTCAGATTCAGCTGGGCAAATGTATCAACAGGCTGAAAAGCATGACTTTAGGCATACACCTTAGCCAAAAAGGCAAAATGAGGAGGAGAAATAATGGGCTAGATCAGGTGTGACGCTMCTTGAAGGAATAGCTCCCTGGAATGTTTTCCTTGGTATAAAACATGGGTTAAGAAGTCCTTAGTCATCATCTCTACCTTGCACAGTTGATCAAACAGCCACATGGGATGAGAAAAAGCAATTGCAAAGTGCCAGCACCTGGGATAGGGAGTTTCAAGCGGGCCTCTYTACATAGAGATTGCTTACCGGAATTGTTTGTACTGTATCTCCTTGTCTTGTTTCACTCATCCAGAAAGGATTTTGGTTTTGAAAGTTTTCTCCAGCTTGTTTAGAAATGGGAAGATGAAGTGGTGAAAATAACACAAATGAGAACAGAGATTTTKTTTGTGTCAATTAATCTACTCATATGAGATGACTGCTTGTGATTTGAAGTTGGGGTAAGATTAGTGATTTTTTTTTTTGCTATTGGTTTATGTAACTTKTTCCTTATTCTTAAATATATTCTCATCTGTGAAATTTATAATAGTGCAGCTTTCAACAGACTGCAAGCAATACTAAGCTAAGTGTAAAACTCACCTGTACTTATTGTATAAACTCTTCACTCGAAATACAACATTTGACAATGACTCTTCTTCCATTTCTGGGACCAGAAGTCTCAAAACACTTTACTAAGTTATTCCAAAGG
>NW_020455749.1:146601-156277 GCF_003342845.1 Nothoprocta perdicaria
CCTTCACTGGCATCCATGACACTACCTTCATACCTGAGGTTTACTTTTCAGTAGGAAAAGACCGGTCAAAAAAAAAAAAAAAAAAAAAAAGGACATGATGCTGAACCACTTTGGGTTGTTCACAGTCTTAAAAGGACATTCTGGGAGCTGCAAATTACTGTCAGGTACCAGGACAGTGTCTTTTTATAAGACAAGCGTGATCCTCATTTGTAGGGCCTGGAAAAAGAAAAACCTATTCTTAGCAAGAAATGTTCCTCGTTACCAACAATACCAATTTTACACCTGTTTTGTGAATCCTGGGAAAACTGTGAGCAGCTTTACACATTTAAATTAAGTTTTCAAGGGGATTGAGCCCAGAGCTGAAACTGAATCTCATTAAAGTTGCAGGATTTTGCTCAGTTCAAATCTGTGCCCAGATCTTGGGATGCCAAAATCTCTTTGGCTGAATGGATGCTCTTTGGCTGAAATCTGTTGCAAGAAGAGATTCACARATTTCTTGTCCACCTTACTTCTAAATGAGATGGAGGGTGGAGTGTGTGTGGGGAAATCTAGGTTAACATATTTTTTTTGCTTGTTTGTTTACTGCAGTACAGAGAAATTCAGAGAATACRGAGATTTGCAGGGTTGAAGAAAAACAGTCATGAGCAAAACATTCTTCGATGTACAAAATTCATGACTGCTTTGCATTTAGGTGATGACTTAGAATTGTTTCTTGTTTTGAGTAAGAAGTTCTTAGGAACAGAAATTTTGTTTGGTGACTGGGATAACTTTAATGAGTTAAACAGATTGTATCTTGATAACTCACAAATTGAAAGACAGTATGAAGGTTTGTTAAAAATAACTGCATGTTTTAAAAATGCTATATTTTGATGCTTAATGATCCTTATCTGTCTGTCCTAAAATATAAGCATGAATGAATAATTTCTCCCAAAGAAGGTGGGGAAAAATTACAAAAGAAATCTTAATCTCATTGCATAACAGAGTAACTGTTAAGTGCTTTTGTTAGATTTTATTCTGATTATTATGTAAATTATATTGTAGTAGTCAACTCTATCATTTTGCTAGTGCTAGAACACTAGCTTGATATACTGTATTTATTGAAATAGCCAATCATAGTCTACTGTCCTGCAAATGAATTTCTCCTTTGTTGAGTATGCAGATGCATTGGACATATACAAAGTATCTATTAACTGAATTTTATTAATTAAAATACACCCAGCCTGATTCTTATATGCCACCTTGTGGAAAATGAATGAAATTTTCATTTCCAGCAGCTGATACTGGAAATTCTGAACTCACAAAGAATTGTTGGAAGTTACGGAAATAGCTTTTAGAAAGAAGGAAAAATATTACTGCAATTAGATATAGATTGATGCTAATACATTTGAATGACTCTATTAGCTAAATGAAATAGCAGATGACAAAACATACCACATATTTCTGCCTGAGTCTTCTTCCTACCCTATTTCCACCGTGGATTTCAGAGCTGAAATACCTAAAATTTCTCCTTTTTAACCATTGGCCATAGAGGAAAATTTGTCAATCTACTTAGGTTTTCTGGAAAGCTCTTCTTATTAAGCCTTTGAACATGTTATTTTAAAATCATATTTATAGTAGTAGATTTCTATATCTTATATCTCTTATTATATTTATATAATTTTTCCACAGTGATTATTGCTCAAACATAGTCTGCTAAAAAAATTATACATGCATTCTTACAGACTAATCACTTCAATATCTCATTGCTACATTTAAAAGGATTTACAGTATCAAAATCTAAGTTCCACAGGAGAAATCTGAATGATTTCAGCAGAGGCAAAACCTCACGTATTACATATAAAATAACTATGTCAAGATTTTGAAGTGCTTTTTCCAAGTGAATTGTATGGCCTTCCAAACAAATATCTGAAAGAGGCTATCTTGGGAAAAAAAATCTGTAGATTTATCATGCTTTTCCCTTTGTTTGCRTTGATAAATCCAGATAAATGGAAATAGAGATATTTTCTGTAATCTATTAATTTTAAGGGATCTACTCACATTAATAAAAAAATCTAGTAAAAAAAAAGCAGGAAAGTTTATTCTCCACTTTACAAATAGATTTTGCTGAGGGCCATAAGAATTAGAAACTTGAACCTCAAAAATTATTTAATATACATCAACAGTTTGCCTGTAGATAGTTAGCTACAAGCAAATTTCTGGGAGGGGTTTAAGAAGGAAATAAAAACGACATCTTGCAGGTCCTTTAAAGGACACTAAGCCAAATGATAGAATAGCACTATAGAAATGACTCAGGCTGGATTGGAAGATAATGAGCTATCATGTCATCTAGAATAACCAAGTTTTTGTATCACATCCCAGATAACATCAAAGAAACAARTAGAATAGTTCTGTGTTGAATCAGATGAATTATGTTTGCTGGTTCAAATAGAGTATTTAATCTTGAGAATTTTTCCAGTTACCTTCCAAACTGAATGCAGTGCCACTACATAAGCCTTTTTACTTTAAATATATATATTTAAAAGAACCTTGTGTATGACACATACTGACTATTAAGCAGATAAATTATGGTGAAGTTATTGTTGCTTTTTCATTTCTTTTCAAAAATTATGTAAATATGAAATGAAAAGTATCTGATTTGCATGTAATTTCACATTCTTTCTGGCATGGTAGGAGAAAAGATTTGAATTTCACTATGAACCCATCAATTTCTGGGGAGAGGGTAGTGTTTTTTCTTTCTTTTTTTTTTTATTGGTAATTTTCATAAAAGAACATTGCCAAAAATATTCCAGTCTCCCAAGGACTCTAATGAAAGGCTGTGTAGGTTAATGGATTAAATTGAAAATCCAGTATGTTCAAATGTGAAAGAAGGGGATGTTTATTTCTTTTTTTTTCTTTCAATTTCTTCACATCCTTTATTCTATCTGAATCAAATGTCTTGCTAATGCATTTACAGCTCTAAGCTGTTGCAAACAGCTGTGTCTCTAGCTGTGAAAGAGACCAACCTATCCATCAGAGTAGCTTTCCTTCTCCCACATCCCACACAAGGCTGCTGCCCTTTCTAATCGCCCTGTTCAGGGTACATAGCAGTCTGAAATATTTGGAGTCCTTTTGTAGTTTTCCTGGTCAAAAATAAATAAATAATAATAATTTAAAGCCTCCTCAAGAAGTCTGAAAATGCAGAACAACAAATTTTTCTTTCTTTTACTTGCTAGTGTTTCTTGTGGCAGATGCAGCAAAACTCAAACATTTTTCAAGTTAGGAGAAATTCTGAAGAAAGTAAGTTCATTATTTAAAGTCAAAAARCTACAGAAGACACAGAAATCATTCTCTGGAAAGCCAACATTTGGACACATGTGTACAGCCTCCTCAAAGTTGATTGCCTGAGCTATTGCAGAAGGAAAGAATTTCTTCCACAGCAACTATACAGTATCTCAAAATTACCGTACAATCATTTCAGTTAGTTTAACCCTGATGTTCCTGAGAGTTCATTTTTGAGGAAGCAGCTCAAGATATAAGCTAGGGACAATACATCTTCTTTAGAAAAGACTAAGAATCTTGAAATCCTTTCTCAAGACACTATCCTGACCATATCTTGAGATGACCCGTAAGACTTTCCCGAAGAACTTCAGCAGAAGGACTAAAGGACACATTCAGTCTTCACTTATACAAATGTTTGAAATATAAAACAATATTTATGTATCTTCAGCAATATGCCTGTGAAAGAAAATTATTTTCTAAAGATTTTAAAGATTTTAAAAGATTGAAATATAATGTACTTATCTATTTCTTGTTCCCTATGTCTTTGTTTCTAGGATGGATGCAAAAGAAAATAAATTCCCCAAAGCACCAGTTCTAAACCTCTCAATGGCAAGCTTTGAGACAGACTGACAATCTGTCTTCCAGTACACAGTTAAAATTGGTCATCACTAAAATGCTTCTCACTGAGGCAACTGCCTTCTTAGTTAATTTATTCTTCTTAGTAATGGAGAAACGTAAGAATCGTCTAACGAAGAAACTGCCTGAACATGTCCTGGACATATCCCTTCCTAAACGTAAACTGTTTCAAAGAGCTGTCTTGTATTTAGGATTTGTAATCTGACCTGAAAACAGCAGAACTACTGTGGCAGAAGGGCATCCAAGATGTAATGTTATCCAGGCACTGACCTCCTCCTTGGGATCTGTCAGGTTCTTTGCCCTAAAGCATTCCACTCCTGCAAAATGCCTGAGTTAAAAGGGCCAAACAATAACAGAAAGAGCTAATTCCATCATGAAAGATATAACAGTTTTTGTGGGCAACGGCATGTCAGAATGATTTCAACAAATCTTCTGAAAACGAAGTTAATATACAGAGTGTGGGAGGTGGGCACTTTCAAAAGACCGCAAAGCAGCATCTTTATGAGATTAAAGAAAACCAACCCTAAACGCAGCTGAAATGATCTCAACAGATGCAAAGAAATAAACTGCAGTTTAAAAGTTTCAAGTCCACATACTTGTAGATACAGAAGAATTTGAACTGACTACTAAAAGTAGACTACTAAAATGCCTTCTACTATTAGTATAAAATCAAGGCTGGAGCACAAGAACATTTTAAGTCTTACAGACTTGTTGGCTTGTAGAAATTTGCAAAATTTTAAAAGCTGCAAAAGACTGTTATGAAAATGATGGCTAGCAATATCAATTTTTATGTGGAAAAAGTCATACAAGGATAGCAGGGGCTAGAGCAGGGCTGTATAAGCCATGGAGATTACCACAGATTGCAGAATGGTCATATTCAAAAGAAAGATTAATATTTTGTCTTTTTCCATAATTTGTCATTTTTAGTAAGTGTGAGGAACTAAAAATACCCTATGATTAWGAACTCTGTAAAAGAGATACAGATATCAAATTGAAGAAATGCTCTTCCATAAGATTATCTAGTTTAGCTTAACATGTTGAAATGACCCATGTGTATCTGTGAGCTTTCTGATTGTCTGTTATGCTATAAATCATAATCTAGAAGGATTTTTTAATATGTAGAATTGTCATAGAAAGCTCTGTTGAAATTCTAGTTATGGTCTGAACAATAGTCTGAACTTGGCGCCTGCTATCTGGAAAGTTTAGCACTCCCTTGTWCTTTACTTGCATAAAGCAATGAGTGCCCCTGTCATGGCTTGAATTTTATTTTTATAATGTAGTGATCTTCCAGAAAACAAATAAATCTAGACTTCATATACAAAATTATTGCATTTTTATGCCATCTTTATTGCACTATAAACAGCAATTTTAAAACAATTATTCTGGCTTTGGTCACTCTTTCTGTCTTCTCCGATCCAGTCTAACGTTTCCCCTTAAAAAGCATGGTTGCTAAGATATGCAGTTTGGGAACATAGACATTCAAGTTGCACTCCTCCAGCAGATTCTTAATTGCAGTAGTTTCCAGGGAGTCAAACAGAATGTAGGAATCCCTTTGGTGTACAGGCAATTTTATTTTGTCCCTCAGTTACTCTAATCTCCAGGACCTTTATTCCCTTCTGGCCCTCAGCTGTAATTCCAGTCTGCACAACATGGTATGCGCTATGTTGTTATTACAGGCAACATCTTGAATTTATCACCATAAGCCTAACCTTTTATATTTTTACTGAGATCTGTTAGATTTTCTTAATTTCTATAGAATTTCTATTTGTATCAGTGACAAATATTGTGGTGTTAGGGATATAGCAAATAGTTTTACTCCATTACTACCATAACTAATTATCTATGTTAATGACACAGTAGCAAAAGCAGGTTCATAGCACTGTGTGGGTCTCTCTATAGCCATTTCCTTATGATAACTTGTACATTTCCAATAAATTAACATTATTTCACTCATGTTTGTATGGTTTTTTATGTATTCATATTTTTTTTAAAAGAGTTTKTTTTATCAAATACTTTCTCTGTAGCAAAAGATAGAGGTGGAATATTTTCAGATGTACTTCATGTGGGTTAAATTGAGTAGATAACAGTAATTCTTGACAGAAGCTATGTTATAGACTAGATAACACCTTGGACATAAGAAAACGGAATTGCAACTAGAAGAAACTCTGGAGTTCTAGGCTTTTTTTTATGACTAAATTGTATTAAGAAAAAAAAAAAGAGAGAGAGGCTAGAAGAGGAGGAAGAAGAATAGGAGGAAAAGAGAGAAAGAAGAAAGAGGAGGAAGAGGAGAAGGAAGAAGAGGAGAAAGCTTAAGCAGTAGAAAGAGGAAGAAGGAGAAGAGGTAGAAAGGGGATTGGCAGGGGGAGCAGGAAGAAAAGGAGGAAGAATATGAGGAAGAGAAGGAGGAGGAAGTGAGGATGAGAATGAGCACAAAGAGAAAGAGGAGGAGAAGGAGGAAGAGGAGGAGGAGGAGAGTAAACACAAAGGGAAGAAGATAAGGACGAACAAGAGAAGGAAGAAGACAAAGAAGAGGAGGCAGAAGAGGAGGTTAGAGAAGAAGAAGCCTTTCTATTGTAATACTTCTGTAAAAGCAGACAGTGTGAAAAGAGTTTTCCAGTAGCAAAATCACCAAATGAATGAGAAGTATATGAAAAGACCACTGTTTACCASAGAACTAAGTTATTAAGAAATATATAGAAAAGAAATTAAGATCATTTTGGCTGTTATACTCTGTGAGTTTGCCCTTCAACATACTAATACACCTACCAAAAAAAAAAAAGGTATTTGCATTGACTAGCACAACTACATCCAAAATGTAGCATTCTAAGTCTTATTACAGTAATAAAATACTGTTGTTCTCAGCTCACAACTCTGTTGATTGATACACAGATGATGAATAAATAATATTCCTAAACTAACTGACCTCTCAATTTTCTTCATTTATATTTCAGCAAGCATTTTAACAGGCTTACAGAGTTAAAATGTAGTTAAATGAATTGCTATGCATTATATTCTGTTACAACAATATATTTATACAAATAAATGTGCTGCTGTGGGATGTGAAAGAAACTATATCGCCCTTACAAAAATAACTTGGAAAAAATACACAGGCTTTTCATTTAACCTAGCTTATTCATCATTGTCAACTGGGAATGAAGAAATTACAAATGAACAAGAAATCTCTGTAATTTACAAATATAGAGATTAAAAAAAAAAATGCTCTGCAAATAATGATTTCCATTTAGCCTGAACTTTTCCACAGATCTAGGTATGCTTAAAGCATTTAAGCTAAAATAAAGAAGAGGGAAAAAAGTTGGCAATTTTTTTCCCTTTATTTTAATTTATTAGAGCAGAGCCCAGAGGTCCTTATCAGAGCTAATTACTTGGACAATACCAAGTCTAAGCTGTTCAACAAGGAACATGCTTAACTATTTGAATATAATCTGCAGAGTCAGTGAACTTGCAGTAGCTGGAGGCTGCAGAAATTTATGTTTGAGATAGCATTGTGCATGTATGAATAAAACTGCATATTAATTCTCCATTTGTCTTCACATCACATAATCCCACTCAAAAAAAAGGATGGCTGATGTTTAGTCACATAACAGATCTATGATCTCTTTTAAGTCAAACTGCACTGAAAATAGTTGCAGTTTGAGAGTTTGCAAAAATGCAAGAGATTTTCAAATTCGTCTACCAACTACTGTATATTAAGAAATATGTATATATTGAAAAGTCCTACAGAACTTCTGCTTTTAGGACTGCCTCTTTCAGACTTCTAGAGCAAATCCTAGTCTCAGAATACATTAGTCTTCTGATTCATGATGAAGGGCTGTGGTGTTGATTTCAATTCCAATCTTTGGGTGAATTTGTTAAGAATGACTGGAGGACAGAAAAAGAAAAARGGAAAACAAAACAAACAGACAAAAACAGGATTTTAGCAAAACTAAGGTTTCTATGTTGAATTTGATGCACTCCACAGTCATATCTCAATTTTCCTCCTCCTCCTTCATTCAATATTCCCCAGCTCAAGGGGAATTAAAAAAAAAAAAAAAAAAAGAAAAGTATCTTTACACTAAAATGTCACATTTTGCTGTCTATTTTGACATTTATCATCAGTAAAATGTCAATGCAAAAAGACATCGATGTTTAGTTTTCTACATGCAAAAAGAAAGAATACAAGTTATTACTACATTTCTCAAAAGGTAAGCAATGGGATATGAAARAAACAGCCCATGAATGAGAGAGGTCTTAGTGGCTGAAGTGGGACAGAAAATGCAGAGATAACATACTCTGACAAAATAAACAAACAAACCAACAGATTTGAGGATAATCTTATCATCAGAAATTTTTGCTTGGACAGTCAAAATGATCTCTTACAATGCAAGATGTAGTGGAAGAAGGCACAATTCTGATCATCATTGGTGATCATACTACTTATTGGTAGTATGAAGTTCTAAATATTTTCTTGCTTCTTACCAGAATTGTCCATACCCAGCTTTCCAAAAAGTTGGGACACAGTCAAAAAAAAAAAATACTACTTATTATTTGCAGTCTGTACAAGAGAGAGATTTTTTAGACGATGCAAGGAAATAGGCAGACATACCTAAAAATTCTCTGGGATATGTTTTTTTTCCATCTGCACATTCAACTTATCTTTGCTGTTGTAACAAAATGGAATTTACATCTCTTCCAATACTTCMAGTGCATTACAGGTATCTGGTTTCTCTGTGAAGACCACTTTGTCACTACTGACAGCAGAGACCATTAGAGTATTTTGCATATATGGCTCTCTATCTCTCATTGTAAATCAGAATTGTAGCTTCCATCTTTAAAGTTAGGTTCTTAGCTACTTTGGATATGAATGCTAAAATAAAATGTATGTACGGCTCCAACAATCTGATAGCTCTGTTCCTTTGCAATTATAGAAAAATGGCATCACACYCTTGTCAAGGTCAGCGAGTCCTTAGGATATCTGCCATGAACCAGTGCCCAACCATAAGAAGTGACTCTTCCAGCTCCATCTACAAAACAAAAAGGTAAGACAGCTGCTTCATTACAGTGTTCACTGCTACAGCTTAGAACAAAAAGCCTGATACACAGGAGACATAGGATGTATGATAAGACTGTTTTGTCCTGATTTTATTTAGGCAATATATAGTTTTCCATTAGTATTAAAGTAGAATTTGCCTTCATCTAGTATGACTATTAAATTTAAAAAAAAAAAAAAGGAGCAGTTAGATATATACCTTTCACACATAAAGAAGCTCACAAATCCTAAATAAAACTGGAATTGTTACGTACTTCTGGATATTTCATACTGTGTCTTAAGGGAAAAAAAAAAAAAAAAAAAAAGGTTGGAAAATTAACCTCTCACTCTGCTCTAGATAATTAAGGTGAACTTAGTCCTCAGATCACTCTTCTTCTGTGCTAGACCTCATTCCTGGATTTACAGTTCGTTTACTAATTTTGATCTTGGTTTCATTAATAGCATTTCTAAAAGAGCAAAACGCTGCATTTACAGCTTAGCTTTATACCTGTGTGCATTTCTGTTACTCATGTTTTATCCAGATGCCATACAAAATTTTACCCTTCATGCCATACAAAGGAATCTATTGTCAGGGGAATTTGTAGGCTCCTATGCACTAATAAAGGTTTGAGAGGTYTGGAAAATATTATAAAGGGTCCTGCACCTAGGGAAGAATAAATGCATGCATCAGTACAGGCTGGATATTAACCTCCTGGAGAGCAGCCCCGCAGAGAGGGACCTGGGTGTCATGGTGGA
>NW_020455749.1:156682-171130 GCF_003342845.1 Nothoprocta perdicaria
ACAGAGCACTGGAACAGGTTGCCAAGAGAGATTGTGGAGTCTCCTTCTCTGGAGATATTCAAAACCCACTTGGATGCAATCCTGTGCCACATATTCTAGGTAACTCTGCATGTGCAGGGAGGTTGGACTAGATGATCCCTTCCAACCTTAGGATTCTATGGTTATATCTAGGTATTTTATAACTAATTCTCTGGATCTAGAAACTTCACAGTGCAGACATATGTTCTTAATGTTTAACGTTTACTTCTCAATTTTCAATCTCTATTGAAAACTACTTCTACTTCAGTCCTCGTTTGTTAGTCAGAGAGCTATTTTACTGAACCTCCACATTCACTCTACTATTGCACTGCACAATATCAGTAATAGCCAAGGAAAACCAATACATAAAAAATATGATTGGAGACTGGAACAACAATGTAAGTAGTGAATATTAAGATATAGTGAGTTGTAACAGCAAGCCATTACCTAATAATATTTGGAGTGTCTTTCAATTTATAAAACATATGCAACTATATAATGACATGGTATTTTGTTCCTTTTTTTGAAGATCTTTAGTTTCATGTATCATGCAAGAATTTGTCAGTACTATTCAGTATTTTCTATGCCCAAACCAGTCTGCAATGAGCTGTATGGCTTTGCAAATTAATACAAAATGGATGGAATACACAGATACCCAACAGACACCTGAATGTAGCATCCCTTTATAGTAAGTAAAAAGAAATAAGAAATTTTAAGCAAGTGACTTACCTTAAGTTAAATATTTAAAATAGCGCAGATGTCATTAGAAGAGTTGTCTTTTCTCCCTCGGCCATAATCACAATCTGGAAAACTAGAACAGAATTTAATCTGAAGTTATGACCCTGTAAATTGAAGTGCCTTAGCTCCTGTTGTACTCATGCCAGCGCCTAGAGAGCGATCCATCAGTCTGTCCTCCTAGAGGCAGGATTCAGACAGTGTCATTTGCAGGCAGACAGTGTCATTTTAGCTGCTGTTGGGTATCCCTTGCCTCCTGCTGCCATGCAAGAAGGATGCAAATCTTCGTAAATTCTGTTTTATTTACCAGGTCTTTGCAGTTGGCTTACATCAATAAGCAGGCTTAAAATGGCAGCAGAAATCCTATTTTGGGGAAACTGAATCCTTTCCCACATGAATGTTACTGCCTTACAATGATCTAATTAAATGGACATCAACAAATGACATCTTAGCAAAATCAGAGGCTTCAGTGGGGTTTGCACTCTTTTAACAGCCAGATCTGTAGGATGGATCATACAGAATGATTTTGATAACGATTTTTTTTTAAAGTACAAAAAGATCAACTGCTTCCTGAAAAGTAGTTAATAGAGTTGATGAGAAAGTCATACCATTGCTACTAACTTTGATCTTATGGGTGAATGGGGTGAAAAAAACCATCCTTTGCTTTGATCAACCAAGTGCTAATATAGGATAAAACAAGCGTAGTTTGAACAAGCACAGAAAATTGATTCTTAATATTTCAATTTTCAAGCTAAAAAAATAAAAACTCTAACCGAACTGTTGCCAGCAGCAAGAGTAACTCTCTCTCACCAAACAAATTGCAAATATTAAAAAGAGGTTGTGTTCATTTTCAGTTTCTGTTAAACAGACTGGTGGAAGAGCCCGGTTGCTCAAGCATAATAATTTCTATGTCTTTTCAGATGAATTCCCTATTTCATGCAGATCAAAACTAATCCTTTCTCTTTGTAAGATTCTGCAGAATCATGTATTACAGTTCAATAAATGTGACTACTGAAGTCTACTCACATTTAGAAGATGTTTTTCTTTCTTTTTGTGGAAACTTAGTTGCTTTTAGCCTGAATATTAACTAAATTTCTCCTCCTGCAACTCTCTTGGACTCTGTCAGCTCTCATTATATACTAATGACAAAATTGTACCTCCCTTCATTAGGTTTTCCACCAATTTGCTTGATCTCCCACTTCCACTGTCTATCCCACTGATCTTCATTAAACTAAGGTAGGGAGGATTCTCAGATCTCATTTGACTCCCTGTTCTAATGTGCTGAATGTTATTGTATCTAACAGTAATCTCTGACCTCAGTGAGACATCATGTTTAGGTGTAGACTCAGGTTGAAAATAAATAGCTTAAAATGTCTGATTCTACGCCCTTTCAAAAGAACTGCTTTAGAGCGTAAGCATGTTTACATTCTTTAGACTGTGCTTATCATTCTACCATCTAAAYGGTCTCTTGGTACACTTCGGACTGCATAAGTTTGGCCAAATAAAACATATACAACTACTAAGCACCTCTCAGGAGAGTCTTCACTTTCACAGTCATAATCTCTTGTCTCTTCCCTGCTCCTTAGGGTTATACATAAAAATACAAATGCTTGTGCAGAAGGTGATCCCATGTACTCAATTCATGCATATGGAATTGCATGTATGGAAAAACACTGACTCGATATTAAATTTAAAGTTCTGATCTGATTCAAAAAATGGAAATGCATTTTCGTGGAAGTTAAATCCCATTTTAATAGGATTGGCCTAAACTGTTAATGGTCCAATTTTTCATCCTGTTTCTTCCACTTRTAATTTACATATACTTTTTCTCTCTAAAAGTTAAGATCAAGATTCAAATACATTTCTGCACTTGGTTCAAAAGCAGGTTATATTACAAATTTTATAAAGTCATAAATACTGTGAGTAAAATCCTGAATACTTTGAAGCAAAATAGCAAAATATCCTCTGACTTCAAAGAGTTCATGAATCTAACCTGTATTCTAAGTTGTAAAATCTAAGTTCTCTTAAAATTAGCTTGGCATTTCTCGGAATTTCTCTCTAGATACATATTTGCATATATATTTAACTTTTCTTTTTATATACACAGATGTGCTGAGAGAGACAGGCAAAACCATGCATGATAATGCACACTTCATAATGTAATCCCAGTTACAGAATGTTCCTGATGACTGGTAAAACTGAAACAACAAATCCGTCTTCAAGGAGAGTAAAAAGGATCACCAAACTACAGATCAGTCAGCCTCAACTCAGTCTCAAGGCCTTGAGCAATCTAAACTAAGCCAGCCCTGCCTTAAGCAGAAAGGAAGGWGATGGACCAGATGACCTCTAGACCATTCCAAGCTATGGGTTTATGCCTAAGAGACTTCATTATGTTACAGAAAGAACCACATGCAGTATCAGATGGAAGTGCAAATAGATAATTTACAATTTGTGTTTAAAAGTAAAGAAAACAACCTTTTTAACTCTGAAGAGGTTGCCAAGAGAGGTTGTGAGGTCTCCAGCAATACTTGGACATAAGCAATACTTGCCTGSATGTGGACCTGAACAACCTGCTCTAGGTTGTCCTGCTTCAGCAGGAGGGTTGGACCGGGCAATCTCTAGATTTGCTTGCCAGCCTCAGCCGTTCTATGATTCTATAAACAGTATTATAACTAATATAGCAAGCTTCAGCATGCCAGAAGCAAGGTTAACTCTGCCATAATCTTCATGTTCTCAAAAACATATAACCAGCTTTAACACAGGATAATTGGCTCAAGAAATAACTGTGTGTCTTAGAAACTAGTCTGATAGAGCACTTGATAAAACAGACCTCCATAGTCTTTGAAATAGCATTAACAAGAATCTCTCTGAAATGAAAAAGACTAGTTCAGTCTGGCAAAATACCAATAGCAGACAGGAAGGGTTTGTATTCTGTAATAAATAACTGAGCAAACACATTTGGTGAAGTTCTACTTCAAAATATTGGTTCAACACTTCTTCCTACCAAAGTAGTCAATTGGGGCTTTACCTGAGTAACATGTTCTACGTCATGCTTTAATTCATTGTAGATTTTTCAAGACTGTTATCTTGCAAAAGGAAATCTTGCAAGAGGAAATTCAGAGTACTATTATATAATCTTGTTATTTTGGCTAATCTGATTCTGCAGAATATGGCATTGACAGCACTTATTACCTATAAATTGTGCTCAAAAAATCTAAACTTAAGTAATACATCTCATACATGAAGATAAACACTTCCCATTAAAGAATAACTTTTCTAACTCCTCTAAAATCATTTGAAGCAATAATTCCCCATGCTGGAAAATAATTTCCCCCAAAAGACTATCTTTCTGTAGCCATAATCTACCAAGAAATTACATGCTGCATGATTAATTGAATACATAGTACTTCCTTTCACTAACAAAATTTATTTCTTTACAGAAGTATTCCCACAACAGCTTTATTGATGATGATAAACTTATTTGTGAGAGAAAAAGAATACAGCTTCGAAGCTATGGTACAGACCTACTGGGAACAGCAAGTTTATCAAATTAATWTATTTCTGGGATTTGTCTTTCTATAGTTGTCATTTTGCCTGTGCAATCATGATTTTGGAATCTTGTTTTGAATGCTCAGTTTTAAGAATATACTTCTGAATATAATTTGTGCATCATTATTTCATACTGAACATTACCTTGCCACCTTAATTTGACACTATCTTAAAATACAGAAATTTAGAAATACTAGATTTGATTATTGTATTTCCTAATAAATGCATACAGAAATATCATACTACATAAAAGTAAGGAAATGTTAATATGAAACATTTAGCTATCTAATGAATTTGTTCTGCTTCTTCTTCTTTGTATTCTAAAATACAAAAATTTTTGTATTTTAGAGTAGGTGTTCTCTGATGGGAAATCAGCCCTTTTCACAGTAGAGTGAATGTGATACATCACAGAGAAAACACACTTAATCCTTTTTAAGCAGACTTTACCATTCTTYTTCTACATAAGAGATTCATTCAGAACATTGACTGAGATTGTACTACTGACTGCTTCATATGGCAAAACACACCAGGCCCATGAGCTTACTACCAATAACTGACAGCACAATGTAGATCTTTCTAATGTAACAGGTAACGCTATGAWTTTAGGATTGCATAATAATCTTGCAAAAGTCATCTTCAAAACATCTGATTTTCATATATTGAAGAAAAACAGATGGAAGGAGGGAATTTGAGAAGATCGGTTAATCTGTGAAATGCAAACAATGTGATAGGATATAAGGAGTGCACCATAGGGAGGCCACAGAGGTAAGAGGAAAAAAGTACGCAGAGACAGAGTGCAAACAAGTTACAGAGCAGCACAAGAGACTAGAAAGCAATAAGAATATGTAAACAATGCTAGGATTACACAGAATAAAATCTTTAATTTGATATAGACAAAAGAAAAAAAAAAAAAAAAAAAGATGGTATGAGAAGCTTATAGCTTGACTATGACAATAAATGAGAAGAATGTCCAAATGGAGACAATACACTTGGTCGGTCATCAATAATGTAACAAAAGGAAAATGGAAAATTAAGATTTTTTTTTAATCACTTGAGTCATGGGTAAATTTTGTTAGTGAACATTGTGTTTSATTTTACCTCATCATTCCTCATTTCATTTTCATTCCTTTCCTTTCCTTTCACTTTCCTTCAGTGAACTGACTATTCCATTAACATTTCTAATTTTATCACTTTGGTTTCTTCCACAGTGTTGGAGACAAGTGTTTCTCATAACTTTTCTCCATTCTTTCCAACCTACTTTGTACTTCCTTTTTCTGTCATTGCTTTCTTACATAGGTCATTTTCTTTGAATTACTACTATGACATCTTCTTTCCAAGCACTTCAGTCCATTTTTCATCTTCTTTTTTTTTTTATTTTATTTCTTTTATTCAATCTTATGCTATCATTTATTACACTGTTTTGTATCCTCTGTATATCATCGACCTCTTAATTGCAGAATCCTGATTTCTTTCTCTTTGGTAGCTTCTCTTTGGGAAGGCTTCCAAAGCAAATATGTATGAAAAAGATTTAACGCTGCTTTCAGAAAAAGAGAATTCCCAGTTAAATATAAAGGGATAATAGCCCAAATACAATTCAGAGTGAGAGAACTGACCAGAGTGTGGATAATGGGACTCCAGGTTGCAAGGCATGAAGGACTGAATGAATAGCTGAATGAAAATTCTTTAGTTTTACTCCTTTTAAAACAATAAAACTTTTAAAGTTTAATTCTGCAAGCTTTTTTTTTAGATGAAATAAGATTCTTTTTTGAAGAACCTCTTCAGCCTCAACTCGTGTCATTCTTGAGATGTGAAACATACTTATTCCATTGCTCATGTTTGTGAATGCTATCGTTGTAGTTAGCTAATCACTGTATTTATCCATTTCAATCCTATTTGCACTTTCTTGTTCTTCCATGTCTAAGGGGACTGTCTCTTTGTCTGATTTTACTTTCATGCAGTGAATGACTGTTAATATTTCTTCACATCGAAGATTGAGGTTACATGTCTTTCTCCACTGTCTAATGAGGAAACCACAGAAAAACAAGTTAAATTCAATAGAGTACTTAAAATTATATGACATGAATGGTGGGCAAGCAGTTCTGGATAGTATTGTGGAGATTAAAGACAGCCTACAGACATGACCATAGGTTCATCTCAGTAAACTTAGTTGTTTTACAGATATGATGTCAATATGAGAGYCAGTTACCCTAGGCTCTCTCTATAATGAGTTTGGAAAGAAACAACCACTTTTAGGAAACAGTTTATCTTTTTAGAGATTGGCTTTAGGCAAAGATTAAACATGCATTAAAAATACTCTTTGCACTGACTACTGAGAAAACCCAAGGGAACCAGCTTAGATATTTACAGTGTTGGCACCAACATTTGATTAGCTGAATCCTGTCCCTTCTGTCACTAGTGTTGTACCTGTAATTAAAATAGATAGAAAATTAAAAGCTATAAAGGTCTTCAAATATTTTCTTAAGTAAACTGTAGTTTATAAGAGATGGCAGAAATATATCTTGTTCACATAACATGTATTATTAAAAATTGCAGTGGAAGACAAACAAAAAATTATTGAAAGGGATTATACATTATTCAAAAACTCAGCACAATGCAACTTAACTTTTCATTTGTTATTTAATACTCATTTGATATTTTCTGTCTTGTTTCTTGATTACTTCTAATAATGTTACACTTTAACACTTAAAGATATTTTTGTGCCAATATGATAATTTTCTGCTTGGTACAACTGATTTTGCTCTATGGATAATGATCCAGAAACAAGATGTYTTTCACTATGTGTAATATAAAGGCATCATAAATATTCAGATAAATTCAGCACGGTGTTACAGAAATTAGCAAATAAGGAGGCATGTTTCCTAGGTCAGAGCATTCCAATTAAGCCTCTAATCCATTAAGAAGCCCATAGGAAAGCTACATGCAGAGAAATACTTGGCTTTGTATCCAAAGAAATTAGAAAGCAAAGCCTGAAAAACAGTCAAGATTTGAAATTTGGTGTCCTAAACAATAGCAGGTTAGAAGGGCCTGTTCTAGATGAAGAAAATTAAAGGTCATGTTTATCTTTTTGCCAAACAAAGCAGTTGAGAACTCCAGATCTCACAAACACAATGCAGGTTCTCACTTCTCTCTCATTTCCACAGAGATGCACTACCTTCTGTTGTCTCAGTAAATCTCTTTTTTAATTCCTTCCAACTTTAAGCTAGTGGTCTGTGTAACATCACCTCCCTGTCAGTGAAAACTATTCTCCTGCAGCAATACTTGCAGATTATATAAACCCTTTTCTGGGCTTGACATCAAAGAGAACAAAACGGACAGAAGGAAAAGTACAAGAGGTATCTTCATAACAAATGACTGAATAAAGAAAATGTACACAGAATGACCTTGTTTAGAGAACCATGAGGGATATCACAGTTGACATCTCATGCTCAGCCTGTTGGAATCACAACTTCCAAAACCTGAAATTAATTTCTTTTTAGATAGTCTCCTTCTCTTTGCCAAGTGCCTACATTTAAAAATGGAAACATGATTTGGCTTTATTTGCTGCTTCACTTAAGCAAGTATCAGTGCATTTAGATTGGTTAAGTATTAACTGTAAAGTCACCAGAGTCACCCAATAATAAAAAATGTACCACTCACTAAAAAATCTAGACAAAAAACTAATAGGCTAGACACTTTATGAATAATTAAGTTGCTGATTCTGGAACAGCTCCTGCTGTTCAGGAGCTGAATCAGGATTCTTGTTGGGTRCTTTATGATGACTGTATGTGAAAGATGAAATTTTGCTCTCCTTGAATTCTCATGGATTCACTTATGATTTAATTCTACACACGGCATGCTTCAGATGGGAAAAGAAAACATAAGGCAGCTACCCTGGTTAGCATTCGAGAAGTACCTTCATCAGAATTGTAATAATGTTCTACAGAAGAGAAAGTTACTACAATAAAAGCATTCTTAGTCTCAATTTATGCCATTGTATGCTCCTAAGTCGGTATAGGATTCTGCAGTATGTCTAAGTATCGAATACATCAAATTAATACACAGGAAAGCTCGCTGCATAAAAGAATCTGCAAAATTAGGTAAAAAATGTACTGGGCCATCTCAGAAGAGCATGTTCATATCACTGAATTTTCTGCTTAAAATAGGCAAATAATAAAAGCACTTGAGTACTTGAATAATAAAAGTTACTTGAAGTTACAAACTGTAGCTGGTCAAATATAACTCTAACGATTCGCCAAAATACAATCAGTAAAAGATTCTGTAAAACCCTAAGTCTTTCTAACTGACTGGGAAAGCAAAAAAGATTTTCATATCAKAGTCAGCAGTTGTGGTAAAATGTTAAATCATTCACGTAGGAAGTTATGCAATGTAAAAGAGATTTCAAAAACATTCTGGAAAACATGACACAGTACATTCATATAATAATGTTGACCATCTATTACTTAAACGATATTCCCCCCAAAAAAGAAAAATCAGATACAAGAGGAAAGACTGTCTGAATTTGCTACTTTCACATGCTTTTCTTGTTAAATGCCTGTTATCCTTTTCACTTACAGATTCCTTAATAATCATTTTTTTTCAAAGCAACTTTAAAAACAAGTGAAGCTTCATATACAGAAGAAGGAACATTATGTACCTGTGACAAATACATTCAGCGTAAGTGCTTCAGAACATCGGTTCCTGGGCTGGCACACAGTTACTCATACTATCTAATTCACATATAAAATAAAACTTCTAAAGTCTAGAGACCTAAACTCATGACTTTCTGTATCATTAATATGACATCTTTGTATGATTTTCTCATTTTCACGGAATATTTTTGTAAATATTTGTGACACAAATGAGAATTGTAATATATTTTAAAATATTATTAAGAAAAGTTATGTGTGCTAAATTGTATATTTAATAAAATTACACAACTTTAAACTCTTGCATTCTTAAAGTGTTAGAAACTTCCACTTTCAACTTCCACTTTGCAACTCTTCTTAAAAATCTTATGTATGCCTGTATTTTATGGAGAAGCCACTCTTCTTATAGAAAGTCATTGACCACTTGAAAAAAAAATCACTTTTGTGATTGCAAGTTGCAAGACCATGAAGGTAGAAACAGTCTGTTTAAAGGAGATTAGAATTTACTCTAATGGTAGATACCAACAGGCTAAATTTATGTTGTGTCATCCTGCTATTTCTGTTAAGAAAAAGAAAAAGAAAAAGAAAAAGAAAAAGAAAAAGAAAAAGAAAAAGAAAAAGAAAAAGAAAAAGAAAAAGAAAAAGAAAAAGAAAAAGAAAAAGAAAAAGAAAAAGAAAAAGAAAAAGAAAAAGAAAAGAGAAAACATACAATTTGTAACTTTGTGGTGAAAATTCATGGTAACAGAATTACACCTGCTGTACTTAAACTGAGCAGTCATTCTTGCATAGCAACCATCCTACCCACAGCTTGTAGCCTTGGAAATGCTGGCAGATGAGAAAGGGGCACAAGGTCAGAGCTTCTATGTTGAGTGATAAAAATGCCCCAGAATTCATGCCAATTATACATTACAACATAATCACACAATTGCTTCCTTTCTGAAGGGCTGAATTTCCTACACAATGCTCCTGGTACAGCAACGGTGAACAGAAACCACCTAACTGGGAAGATGACTTAACATGGGTCTGCAACTGAGAAAAATTGCCCTGTTGCAAGGAGCCACAAGCCAGAATTACCACAGATCAGCTTGACCTGGTCCAGGCAGGAGAGCCAAGAAACACATTGCCATGCTGAGCCATCAACAGTTATCATCTATCCATCAGAGGAGATCCTAGTCCTCTGACTGTAGGAAGTAGTTTCAAGAGGAAACACAATCTTGTGTTTTTCTACTGACAAAAGGGGAAGATCCTACTGCCTCTTCCAGCTGCTGACCACAACAGAATCACAGAATCACAGAATATTCAAGGTTGGAAGGGACCTCTAGAGATCATCTAGTCCAACCTTCCTGCTCAAGCAGGCACACATAGAGCATGTGGCACAGGACCGTTCCACCTCCTTTGCCACATCAGTCCTGGCGTTCATCAGACCTTTTRCTGAGATGATTCAAGGCTCAAAACCAGCAGGAAAACACCTATGTCTTTAGCTAATTTGAATTGGTTAACAGGTGGATCCAACAAGGTCAGCACAAGCCAAACTGTAGGGAGGAAAACAGGAATATTGAATGGAGCAGATGTGAGGAGAAAAATAGGATCTCTCCTTTTCTCATAATGATTAGAATTGCCCAGTCTATCTGGCAAAACTTGCAGCCTCACTGAGAACAGAACAGGACTGTTATCCCTGTAGTTAGTAAAGTAGTAGTTTGGCTGGCAAAACATTATTTTGTCCTTGCCTTTCTCTCCCTGTGAGACTTTGTCTTGCAATGCTTGTGTGTTCAGTTCATTGCTTGTGACCACAGAAGAAAAGTCTTCTGAAGGCCAAGATTACATTTTCTGAGTGTGCATTAAAGGCTTAACTCTGTGCTGTTTCAGTAAAGATTCCTGGTATTTAAAAGCTCTTTATTTAGTCAAGAGCTGACAACATTAAGGATACTTTTCACATACAAAAGAGCCTTCTTTGCATTTTTTAAGCTTTCAATTGAAATATTTCCATAGAGTTTAAGGCAGATACATGTATGGTAATCTTCCTCCACATGGAAGCTAATTTTGTCACATATACAGTATGGTTCTTTAATTGGCATATTCACTTATCAATGTTAGAAACACGTGAAAGGTTTCAAAACCAATCTATTTCAGATATACTCTGAGCTTCAGAAACATGAGAAGTATTTTTTAAATATCAAAACATTGCAGCTTAATTTTTATGACTCTTTCTGAACTGTGGCCATGTTTACTTGTTGYTGGATGAATAGAGAGTGCATTATGATTCTCACTTCTGCAGGCTGCACTTCACAGTGCTGCACTAATTTAATACTCTGATATGGCATTTTTACAGATATAATAAGGAATAGGAAAAAAAGCCAGGAGAAAAGAACAAACTCAAAAAAAAAAAAAMCTGTTTCAAACACATTTTGATTACTTGAATACATTCAGTGTACTGGATTCTGCATTATCTTTTATTCCTTTGAAAGTGGATAGAAAAAATACCAAAGCATATTTTTCTTCTCATTTTTTTCTAGAAATGAAATAATTATGATAATTATGACAACTCAAGCATTTTAATTATGCAAGTGGATTCTGGCCACAAGTATTCAGTATCTATTAGTACAMGATGCCAACCTGTAACTAACCAGAAAAATGACCTAGAAAATGACCCCTTTCCCTCTCCCCAGTAATTTACAATTTCACATACTACACCCTATTTCAAGAAAAAAAGCATTTCTTGTCCTTCTCCTTTCCCTCATCAATAAGAAGAAGAAAAAAAAAAAAGCCTATCATCATACAGCTCAAGAAGTTTAACAATGATCAACAGACCTCATTAAGTCACATGAGATCTGTTAAGTCAATTCTATTTTAGACTAGAATTTTAAATTTGTATTTTCTTTCCTACTGTTCGGTTTACGTCGTCTTTCAACATAATTAAGCTAGGTCCAGGTAGGTGTCTATACAGGTGTGTGAGAAGAATAGCTACTCTGTATTGAAATATTTCTCTCTTCTGCAATGCTATTTGCAAGGACAAGGATTATCATGGAGTGCTGTCATAGGCTTTTCAGCTCACCACAGTCACATCTTAGCATTCAGAGGGATATATTCTGTTATTTCCTGTCTTTTTACATATCTTTTGACTTAAAGCTTTCTGGTTTACTAATGTGTTTACAAATTGCCAYAGCTCCCATTTGTTTTAATTGCTCAAATTGTCTTTCCATTTGTCATCTAYAGAGATAGAAAAGTCAAAGCTTTATCTCATTGCTATTACACAACATATTTAAGTGTAGGTAAATAAGAGCTAGAGGGAACACAAATAATGAACCTCAGTCCCTCCTCTAGTTTCACTTAGGGGGAGAGGGGAGCCTTTGTCAGAAGTGGCATAYCTGGAGTTGAGGAGAATTTCCTTGTGTATAAATCCATTAATGAAAAACTGTTACCTTTAATCTATCTCTTATTTGTTTCCAGATGGGATAGATGGGATAGATAGGAAACGCTATCAAATCTCCCAGATGAGAGAAACAAACAAACAAACAAAAACAAATAACAAAAAAAAAAAATAGAAAACCACACATATTTTGCCTTCTTTATTCAGTGTACATTCTCAGAAAGATAACAACCCTGTTAACCTTGTAAATAGGTTTAGGCAGGGTGGCGAAATTATAAATTTCCAGTACCAGACATGTTTTATTTCTATGTAAACACTTTAAATGCTGAACTAATATTCAATGCCCTCTGAAATTTTCAGCAACCAAGAATATCATCTCACTCTGATGCCTGCTCCATGTTAAGTTGATTTAAAGTAGAGTGCAATAGTACTGCTACCCAGATCTGCCTCCTCATGTCCTTTATTATGTTGGCTCATAAAACTAAACAAATGAGAATTACCTAAAAGAAAAACAAAAACAACAAAAATGTATTCTTCCTGCCAAATCAGGAATTCCCTGAATTGATTTCCCTGGTTATGGAAGTGCTGGTTTCTATGAATACACAGCAGAACACTGGACTGCATGGCCAGAAGGCAGGACTACCAAGGCTTGGAGCATTACAGTGCACTTATACTCAAATTGAGAGAGGAGAGCAGTGGATGTTATCTATGTTGGCATTCAAGAGTATCCAACAATATCCTCCTAAACAAACTCAGGAAGCATGAGTTAGAGAAGTAGACAGTGATGAGGAGTGAGAAGGAAGAAAAATTCTATTTGGAGGTCTGTCTAGAATTCAAGAATTTGTGTAGTTGGAGGCCTGTACCTAGCGTTAGCCCTCAGGAGTCAGTGTTTGGTCCCGCTCAACTTTTTCAATAATCTGCAGGAAGGGGCAGAGCACACCCTCAATGAGTTTCCTGATGGCACAAAACTGTGAGTAGCAGCTAATACACCAGAGAGCTGTGCTGCTGTTCAGAAAGAGGAGCCAGGAAAAAACAGGGTAAGGARGAGGAGACAGGAAACTAGAGGCCAGTCTGCCTCACCTCCATCCCTGGAAAGGTGGTGCAATAACTCAGCCTGGATATCATCTCTAARCAAGTGGAGGACGAGAAAGTGATCGGGAATAGTCAGCATGGATTGACCAAGGGAAAATCTTGCTTAACCCACGTGGAAGCCTTCTATGCAGAATGACTGGCTGACAGATGAAGGGAGACCACAGGACATGGTCTACCTTGACATCAGCAAGGCTTTCAATGCTGTCTCCCMTGGCATACTCCTCGGCAGGCTCAGCAAGGACGGGTGGCATGAACAGACAGAGTSAGGTAGATTGAGAAGGGGCTGAATGACACCACTCCAAAGGCTGTGATCAGTGCTGCAGAGTCTAGTTGGAAGCCTGGAGCTAGCAGTATACCCCTGGGGTGACTAYTGGGTCCAGTCATCTTCAAATTCATCTTCAACCTGTCTCGCAGGCAATGTGCTCTAGGCTACTATGCTCATATAGGATGCTTGAACCAGGTCATCTCCAAAGGTCTCTTCCAAATTTAATCATTCTATGTGAATCTGTGTCCTTGTGTAAGGTGGGCACATAAGGACATGCTTCATGCTCACTCCCCCTGACAGATGGTAGATGGTCTTTGTAGACTACTTTGCAGGAAGTCCTTGTAGATTTGCTTGTAGGAAGGATGCGAAGGTGGGATGGGCAGTGACTATGTCRGCAGCACGTTCAACACCAAGATGTGCAGCAAATGTCTCCTGGGAAAAGTTCAGCCTCGATTACCTGCCTGAAATGCTTATACACCAATGCACGAAGCATGGGGAACAAGCAGGACGAACTGGAGATCTGTGTGCGGTCCCAGCACCACGRTCTCATAGGAATCACAGAAACGTGGTGGGATAGCTCTAATGACTGGAGCGCTGTCATGGAGRGCTATGTGCTCTTTAGGAAGGACAGGCTGGGAAGGCGAGGTGGTGGAGCTGCTCTGTATGTGAGAGAGCAACTGGAATGCATGGAGCTCAACCTGGAGTGGATGATGACAGGGTGGAGAGCTTGTGGGTAAGGGTTAAAGGGCAGGCCAACGTGGGAGACACTGTGGTGG
>NW_020455750.1:0-3419 GCF_003342845.1 Nothoprocta perdicaria
AGCGGCGCTTTATTGCCCGGCAGTAATGGGGCGGCTCAGATGGCCGACTGCTCCTGCAGGAAGGCGTCGGCGCCGGGCAGCGCGCGCTCGGGCTCGGCCGCCAGCGCCGCCTCGCGCAGCACGGCCACGTGCTCCTCGGCCGCCGACAGCGAGCGGTCGATCCAGTCCAGGCCGCTGCTCTGGTGGCAGGCGCTGCGCGTCACCAGCACCAGGTGGCTCACGGAGAGCAGCAGCGCCGTGGTCCTGGTGGCGGGAGGCGGCGTCAGCCACCCACACCCCTCCTGCCACCGTGTCCCCCCCCCGGCACCGCATCCTGCTGGTACCGTGTCCCCCCCAGCGCCACCCCGGGCGGTTCGCACACGTGTGGCTGAGCCTCGTCCTGCCTGCGCCTCAGTTTCCCCACCAGCAGCACGGGGTTTGGGAGCAAAAGCATCGTGAATTGTCACCCSCTCCGGTGACTTTTCGGAAGCCCCTCCCACCCTCCGCCACCCCAAGAGGGACACCCGGACCCCGGTCACTGCGACCTAACCTGGCGTCCAGCAGCTTGGGATCCAGYGGCGGGTACATGGATCTCACCACGTCGTCCACCCTGTGGGGTGCAGGGGGTTCAGGCGGCAGCGCTCAGCACCCCAGGGTCCCCAGCGTCCCCCCAGCACGGGGGGCTGCAGGTCCCAGCGCTGCCGGCCTCCTCCACGCGCCCGCGGGACGCGGGGGCACCGACGCTGGCAGGGCCATCTCCAGGACCCTGTTGTCACCAAGCGGCCGGTGCCACACGGGCCCGGGGGAGACACTGTCAGTGGAGACACTGACCCAGGGTGTCTCCATCCATTCACCTGGGGCTGATGCGCTTGGCCACCACAATGATGTCCCCCAGGCTGGCGGGTGACTTGACGCGGGCGCCCGAGCCCATGGTCATGGCGACGAGCTTCTCGGTGAGTGTGTGGCAGATCTGTGGGGCAGAGTGGCGGGAGGCACCACCATGGACCCGCTGGCACCGCCATGGACCCCCCTGATACCACCACGGGCCCCCTGGCACCACCATGGACCCGCTGGGACCACCATGGACCCCTGACATCACCACGGAGTCCCCAGCACCACCATTGCCCCACTGGCATGACTACGGGCTCCCAGCACCACCATGGGCCCCCCGGCACCACCACGGAGCTCCTGGCACCACCATGGCCCCTTGCACCACCATGGACATCTCAGGCACCACCACGGACCCTTGGTACCAAGGCCACCCCAGCACCACCACAGACACCCCCTGGTACCAACACAGACTCCCCTCAGCGCCACGGCCCCCCGGCACCAGCCCGGCCCCCGCGGCACCCCGTCAGCAGCACGGCCGCGCGGCGCCAGGGCCCACCTTGAGGATGGCGATGCAGTGCGAGACGAGGCCCCTGCGGATGCAGCGGAGGGATGAGCGCGGCCCCCAGCCTCGAGCGGCCCCCGGCCGAGGGGGCCAATCCCACCCCCCAGGGCGCTCCTGGTTTGCAGGGCCAGGAAGCGAYGTGTCCCAAGGGGAGGTGACCCAAGGGAGGGTCCAAAGGGATTTGGCACCGATGTGGGGTGCGAGATGGGGCAGGTGGGGAGACGGGAGCGCGTGGGCTTACGAGGCGTCCTCGATCCAGTGCTCGTTCTCCAGGATGGCCTCGATGTGGGGGTTCGTGATGACCACGTCGTCCAGCTCCAGCTCCGAGGGCTCCGACTGCGTCTCCATGGCCCCCATGAGGTCCACGATGGGCCTGCGGCGGGGACACGGGGCCGCCTCAGCGCCCGCTGCCACCCGCCTCGTGTCAGCGCCGGGGGACGGCGCCACGTGAGGCCACCACGACAGCGGGGCCACCGCGCCATGCGTGCTCGGGGCCCCAAGCTCTGCCACCCCCCGGCCCCATCCCGGTGCAGGCTGGCGCGCGGCGCTCACTTGGTGTCGTAGTGGTGCAGCGGGTCCTTGGGGCGGCAGTAGCGCTGGCGGCAGACCACAACGAGTGCCACGAAGGAGGCCAGGAAGATGGTGGCCAGCACGCCGATGGCCACGATGACGACGGTCTCCATGGCTGCGGCTCGCTCAGGCGCGACGCTCCATGCGGGAYGTGGGGCTGCGCGGGGAGGTGCAGGGCGGGCGTCGCGGCACGCGAGCCGTCCCACGAGGCCGGCGGGACGCGGTGCCCACCCCGGCCCCACCACTTCTTGCCCGGTTTCCAGCCGTTTCCCGGATGCCCGGAGCTGCCGTGACCTCCCCCTCAGTTCTCCTGCCCAAGCTCCAGTGCTGAACCCCACTGTCGCCTTCCCYGAAAACAGGAGCAGGCAGAAAGGTGCCGCGGGGGCACATGGGGAGYGGGCACTGTCCCCAACCTGGCACTGTGGCCACGGGGCGCGTGAGGAGGGTGCAGGAATTGTGCTCAAGCCGTGGAGATGCCCAGGGCACAGGACACAGGGGGCTGCCCACAGGACAGTCCATATGGGGCGTGCGGACACCCACAGCCGGGTCCACACGGGGCTGTGGGACCCCCAGGGCCGGGTCTGTATGGTGGGACGGGACACCCACAGCCAGGTCCACACGGGGCTGCAGGGACCCCCAGCGCCGGGTCCATATGGGGTGCAAGGACCCCAGACACGGGGCTGTGGGGACACACAGAGCGCAGCCCTCGTGGGGACGCGGCAGCCCTGGGCTGCAGGGGCTGCCCCGGCGCCAGCCCGGCAGTCCCTCGGGACATCCCTCCAGTCCCGTGCCACAGGGTGCCATCCTGTGCCGTCCCGTGCCACCCTGTCCCGTCCCATCCATGCCACCCGTGCCACCCTGCCCCGCGCCACCCTGTCCCGCGCCGTGCGCGCTCCCTGCTGCGGCCGAAGCCCCGTCCCGCGGGCCCGGCCCTCGCTACCTGGCCGCGCCGCCGCCGGGGCCGCCGCCACTTCCGCAGCCGGGCGCGGGGCGACCTTTGCCCGGCGCTCGCTCCTCCCTCCCCGCGGGCCCCGCAGCCCCCTCGTGCCCCGGGGGCGCCTGGCCCCGCAGCCCCCTCGTGCCGAGGGCGCCCGGCCCGGCCCCGGGCCCCGTTCCGCCCAAGCCGGGCCGTCCCGCGCGGGGCGGGCGCCGCGGGGGCCCCGTCCGGGCCCGCTCCCCGCTCCCCGCCGCGCTCACCTCCTTCCAGCCGCCGTTCCCACCGGGATTAGCGCATTAACGCCCCGCACCCCCGTCCCAGTCCTTCCCTGCTCCTTTCCAGGGAGGATTTCGGCCCCTCAAGCCGATGCTGGGCAGTAACCCCTTGCTGCCCGCTCCGGGGGCAGCGCCCCGGGGCCCTGCAAGGCTTTCGGGGGGCGACGACGACTCCGGGGGCACCCACAGGGTCTCGCAGAGTCCCGGCGCGGGGGGAACTTCTGGGGGTCCCGCAGGGCCCCGACGGGGGGGGATCGCTCGGGGG
>NW_020455750.1:3883-25857 GCF_003342845.1 Nothoprocta perdicaria
GGCTCCGGTGTCCCCGCTGTGCCCCAGAGTGTCCCGGGTCCCCAAAGTGTCCTCAAGTGTCCCAGGTTCCCAAAGTGTCCTCGTCGGGGCTCACGGTGTCACCACTGCACCACGAAGTGGCCCTGCTGTGGCCCAAGGCATCTTTGTTGTGCGCCCAATAGTCCCCCTGCGGCCCAAAGCACCCGCCCGTGTCCCCAAGGGGCCCGGCTGCATCCTGAAGGGTCCCTTCGTGTCCCAAAGAGGTCCCGCTGCGGCGGCCCAAAGTCTTTTCCTTGTGTCTCAAGGAAACAGTTCCAATGTGTCCCCTTGTGTCCAAAGGCACCTCTTGTGTGTCACAGCACCTGTGCTGTGTCCCAAAGTGTCCCAGGCCTCCCAAAGTGTCCCCTGGTGCCACTGCTGAGTCCCAGGGTGTCCCGCTGAGCATCYGCTCATGTCCCAAAGCATCCCAGCTGCAGCCTGAAGTGTCCCCATCATGTCCAGAACTGTTCCCGCTGAGTCCCAAACCACCCTGTTGGAGACTAAATTGTCCCCCTYGTGCCCTAGAGCATCTCCCTTGTGCCATCTTGTCACCTCCCAAGGCGTTGCCACCTTGTCCCTGCAGTGTCCCTGTGYGGCCTGGCAGCCACATTCCCCAGTGTCCCCATCAGGATCCAAGGCACCCCACCGTCTCCCAAACCATTCTGAAAGGCCCATGTTGTGCCTTTCATGCTCCCCGCTGTCCCCGTTGTGTCCCCAACCATCCTCATTGTGTCCCCAACCACCCCCATCCTGCCCCAGCAGGCGCCCTGGGGGCAGCTGTGATCCAGCCTCCCTGCTTGACAGAAGCGGCTCCGGGGACGCAGGGACGTCGGGGGCCCCGTGCGCCCCCAGCTTCGCCCTCTGCCCCCCGGCTCTGGTCACAGCTCCAGCCACGGCTCTGGCCACAGAAGCAGCATTTCTGCCGCCGGGTGGTGCCCGCGGCCGGCGTGGCCGCCTGATCCCGGCCCTCTTCCTCCCRCTCCCAAAGCCCGCCGTGCTCCGGCCCCTGGCGTTGCAGCCGGGATTAGCTGCGGCGGGGGGAGATGGAGGGCGTCCCTGATGCCGCTCAGGCGCTGGGCCCACAAGAAAACACCCCGTTCACCCACCTAGGAATATACTCTTTATTCAGCAGAAGTCACAGCGGGTCCTGCCAGGCGCTGCCTCCGGCCATGGGCACAGCTTGATGTCCCCAGGCTCTCTGCCACCTCCGGCTGCCCAAGGGCGATCCTTGCTGCACAACATGGCTGGTTTTTGTCCAATATGCCAGGCTGCCACCTCTCTGCCACCCTGCGGTGTCCCCAGAGCCCCTGGAGTGACGTTTCTGGYGCTGCGCTGACCTTGCCAGCCCTCCCATGAAGCGGCACAGCGGCACAGTGCCACCAACCATGCAGGGGACAAGGACCAGCAGCCCCCCGGGCAAAACATCCTGCTGGAGGGGGASGTGGTGGGGACAATGGGGATGTGGGAGGACGACGAAAGTCAAACTGTTGCTGTGGACAAGGAAACGGGGAGCGGAGAGGGGGAGCAGGGAAGAGCATCACAGCGGGACACACTCCTCTCCATGGTCCTCGGCATGCAGTGGGCTCAGGGCTGCACTGAAGGGAGTCTCACCCTTGTGGGGCTCATCCTGGTGGTGGGAACAGCCTTGGGGGGCTGGGATGGTGGGGACGGGACTCTCCACATCCCGACGTGCCCATGGCAGCTCAACCCCCTCAGCAGGAGCTACTCGCTCCTCTGGGGATGATTCCCTGAGAGCAGCAGCCCCGCTGGGGATGAGCAGCAGAGGACAGCGATGGACGAGGGTGGCACCTTCACGTGGCACCGGTGGCACTCGAACTGTGTCCTGGATTCCCGTGGCAGCCAATGGCCTGGAATCAGCCAGGCCCTCGTGCTCCGGTGCTGCCTGTTCCTTGAGCCGGCGCTGGACACCACCATGGTCTGTAGTCCGARGACAGGCCAGCCTTATGCCACGCAGCTGTGAGAGTCCTGCCCCTGCCCTTCTGCCCCATCGTGTCCCTGCCTCTGCGCCCGTCCCTGGGCACCCCAGCACCCGGGCTTAGCCGTCCGGGAAGATGTAGCTGTATTGGTTCAAGATGTGCTCCACTATCTGGTTCTGGAAGACCATGTGCATGGCCATGTTGCCCTCCTCGCTGGCCGGCCGCAGCAACGTGGGGCCGAACACRATGGCAACGCTCTGCACCGACATCCGGTTCTCCTCCTTGTACTCGATCACCCTGCGGGGAGAAGCGGGGCGTCACGGTGCCGTCGTCGCCCCCGCTGCCCTTGGTCTGCCGCCGCGAGCGGCCTCACCTGCAGAGGTGCTGGAACAGGACCCTCATGGTGTCGTGGTTGGCGGGCGGCAGGGAACACACCAGGTCGCGCACGCAGCGGCTGCGCCACGTCGGCTCCTGCATCTCTGCAGGGAAGCGCAGGCAGGACGCGCTGGGGTGCCGGCTCCGTCCCGCCGAGCTGGGAGCCCCTCAGCGCCGGGGGAGCCTCCCCGGGGCCCTGGGAGCGCGGCGGGGACCCGCTCACACGCCGGGGTGCCTCTCATCTGGCCCCATCCYCTGCCCTGTGCTTGGCCAGGCAGCAGGACCCCATGGCCGGCGGGGATGTCCCTTCCCTCCAGCCTTGTCCAGCATGGACCCCGGGACGATGTCATGGAGGAAACCATCCCCATGGGGTCACCCCTGGCTCTAGACCAGGGGGAAGCAGTCTGTGGGGTGACAAGTGATGGAAATGGGCAGGGGAGCATCAGCGCCGAGGCTCGACCTGTCCKCCAGCCTTACTGATGGCAGCGATGAACTTGTCGAAGTGGGTGAAGGGGAAGAGCGGCTCCGGCAGCTCGCGGAAGAAGAGCTTCAGGGCGCCCGTCACCACGTGGACGTCCTCCCACCGCCCGTCATCCAGGTCGAGGTGCTCGTCTGYGGGGACAGGACCCAGCGCTCGCGGGCTGTGCTGCCCACCCGGGCAGCGTGGCAGAGCTGCACGGACGTCCCCCCTCTTCCCAGTCGGTTCTCGGAGGACACACGGATGGCTGAGACACTTCGGGACTGCCCCTTGGCTCTCCTGCTGCTCCATATGGCTCCGTGCTCCCAAACATGGGGCAAAACCAAGGAGAAGGGCAAGCCGAGCTCCACGTGTGCTCCCAAACCCCCTCCCATCTGGGGACATCTGCTCAGCAGCTCCCTGCTGTGACGCAGCTCCCTTTAACAAGACCAGACCTGGACAAGCCAGGGATTGTGGAGGTTTCCCAGGGGACAGGAGATCTCCTCTCCTCTCCTCTCCTCTCCTCTCCTCTCCTCTCCTCTCCTCTCCTCTTTCCCCCTCCAAGCTGGAGCTCATGCATGAGGCCCTCAGAGACCCTCAGCTTTACATTTACACCATAATTCCACCATGGATTTTTCCATCTGGGATTTTCCTGCTGCAGGAGGAGATGCACTACAAGCTTCAAGGTGCCACCAGCCTGCTTAGCGCTCGACTCCCCATATGGAGACGAGAAGAACCCGTGGAAGATACTTGAGGGGGTGGAAGGGAAGCCAGGCCACCCCAGGTCCTACCGTGGTCCACTTTGTAGCGCAGTTTCTGGATCGTGGCCAGGTTGCCGCTGACTCGGTACAGCCCGTCTATGTCCAAGCCTGGCAGAGGCGGAAGGAAGAGGCCCGTTAGGCACAGCCCGGTGCTCGCCGGGCTCTGCCCATCCTGAGGCCCATCCGCGACGCTACCTCTCCTCTCCACCGTCCGGATGCACTGCAGCACGAAGCGGGGCACCGTGCTCCGCTCCCGCTCGCACAGCGCTTGCAAGGAGCAGCCGAACACCTGGTCTGCAGAACAACAGGCGGAGGAGAGGTGTGAGCGCGGAGCRGGCAGGACGCCGGGAAGCGGTGGGATGGGAAGGGGCGCCCACCTTTGATGTAGCCCCGCTCCCTCAGTGACTGCAGCGTGGGCCGGCGCTGCAGGAACTTGCGCAGCTTGCTGCGCACTTTGCTGGAGTCGCTCTCGCCGTCACCACCGCCAGTTGCCTGCCCAGATGCTGCTGGGGATAGGGGAGAGGTCAGGAGACCCCCAAAACGGGACTGGGGACGGGGATGGGGGCCGGGAGCTGGTGTGGGGGAGCAAGGGGGACGCCAGAGACGTCGCTGCGTGGCCTGGCATGGACGCGGCACCTCTGCCGTCCCCCCATCCGTGCAGGGGACGTGTCCTGCTCTGCCGGTGACCCACACGTCCCGCGGCCGGCACGGAGGAGCCACCCSCTCACCTAAAGTCCTCTTCTCCTCAAAGAGTTTCTCCCTGGACCCAAATTCAGCCTCGTTTTCCACGTCATCTTCCGGAGGGAAGTCTGTGCTCTGCAAAGGGGCAGGGTGAGCGGCGGGTGCCCGTGGCGAGGGCGGCGGGTCCCGTGGAAGGGGAGGGTGCCGCGCAGCGCCGTGCTCACCAGCCGCGCGATGCTGTCCACGATGGCCCTCTGCCACGTGACGATGATCTGCTCCGAGTCGTGCTGCATGAGGAACTCGGAGCCGTCCCGCGTCCTCAGCTAGGAGCGCAGCGGGTGGCGCTCAGGGCCCGGCCACGGCACCGCTCGGCCTCCCCAGCCCCAACACGGCGCAAGGCGGCTGGAGCTGGCCCCACTCCCGGGCGCTGACGGATCCTGTCCCTATCCCTCCTCCCACCTTCAGCATCTCCCCTGGCCCTGCCCTCACGTGAGGTAGTGGCCAGGTGATGGCTGAGAACGGTGCACAGCTCATTGCGCTAATGACCCCAGCTTTTCTCGGGCCTCATCCTCTTGTGGTTTTTGCTCCCCTTTGCTGCTGTGACACGGACCAGAGGAGGACTGGACTCACCTCCAGGACGTTCCTCTTGCTGGATTTGTCCCTGCCGGCCCAGGTAACGGTGGCCCCTCGCAGCTCCACCGTGTGCTCCGGCGTGGTCAGGGTGGCAGGGTGTCTCTGTGGGGACCCAAGGGGCCGTGGCACCAGCGGAGCCAGGACACAGGGCACGTGACCACATTGGGGGTCCATCCCCCCGAGGCTCCCCAGGGCTCCTGCATGGGGCTGGGGAGCGGCGGCAGGTCCTGCGGGCGCTGTGCCCGCGCTCTGCACTGCGGGGACGGCGCTGTGCCCTCCTCCCCAGGGCTTTCCGCTGGCCGCCCTCCCTTCCCCTTGCAGCCTGCACCGCGGCCTGTCGCAAGACGGTGTCTGCGCGAGGCTGCGGGCGCCGCCGGCAGCTTCTGCATTCGGGCCCCGCTGGCGGGTTTGGGCTGGGGAGGCCGGGGGGATGGCGGGGGAAGAGTCAATGCAGCCGGTGTCGGGAGCATCGTCCCTGCAAGAGCAGTGGGGGTGCCCAGCGCGGCGGCGGGCGCCGCCGCACACTCACCAAGGCGCCGGCGGACGAGTGCTTGGAGTCCTTGAAGAAGGTCAGGATCCCCCCTTCGAGGACGGTCCAGGATGAGCTCCAGTTCTTCCTGGGCATGAGATGTGGCGGGGACGGGTCAGCGCGGGCGGCTCTTGGCCAGGCCGGGGCCGGGCGCTGCCGCTGCACGGTCRCTTACCGTAAGCGCTTCCCCCTGTCCGCCGTCTTGGTGCGGTTCAGCACRCCGGCCTTCTCCAGGCTTTTACACTGCAAGGGAAAGCCCTGCRGGGTTGGATCCCTGGCGGCTCCGGGCACGCGGGGTCCCGGGCAGCTCCTCACCTGCTCCTCCCTGGGCCCAGGTGACAGGCGGCCGTGCCAGGCGCCCGCAACGCCGCCGCCGTCCTGGCTGGAACCGCTGCTGGCCCTGTCGTGGYGGCCGCGCACGGGCACCTGCGAGGGGACGCGGCGCGTGATGCCAACAGCACCGGCCTGGTGGGTACCAGCCCTGCCCGCGGCTGCTCGCACCTACCGTGGGCGCGGTGTCGTGCCCGGTGCAGAACACGGCGGCCTCGGCCCCGCACCAGCCAGCCGGCTCGGCATTGCGCATTGGCAGTGCGTACGGCGGGGCACCGCGCTCGTACGAGCCCGCAGGCCAGCACTCATCGTCGGCGTACGCGTCCAGCTCATCCGGAGACAGCTCGGGATAGTCCGTCTCCGGCGTGGGCGGCTGCGGATGGGCGAGGGGCTGATGGTGGCGCCGCGCGCCGGGACCCCCGGGCCACCACGCGGCCCCGCGCGCCGCCCGCGCGCCCTGCTCACCCGCTGCTCGGCCGCGCCGTGCTGCGCCACCCCCGCCGACATGTCCGGGCAGCTGCCGGCGGCGCCCGGATCGGGGGGGTCCCACGACGTCTCACCTGTTACCGAATTATAGAAAAAAGCCTGTCCGCTGGCTTCATCCACGTAGCGGCCCCACGCGGCGGCRGCCTCGGCGCGGCGGGCGGGCGACGAGGCGGGCGAGGCGCCGGGACTCACTCCGTCTTCGGCCTCCTCTTCGGGGCACTCCCAGCGGCTGGCGCCCGTGAGCGGGTTGTAATAAAACACGCGGCCGCTGCTGCTGTCCACGTGGGCTTCCCAGGCGGGCGCGGGGCCTGGCGCGGCCCGGCTGGCGGCCGCCGCCGCTTCCTCTCGCAGCTCCGCGATGTTGAGGTAGACGGGCTCGGGCGGCTGCGCGGGCGGCTGCGCGGGCGGCTGCTCGGGCTCCTTGCGTGTCTGCGGAGGGACGGCCCGCACCTCAGCGCCCGGCTGCGCCGCAGGGCCCGTCCTGGCACCCCGGCCCCGTCAGCGCCGTGCCCGGCGGCCTCCCCGCTGCGTCCCAACMCCGCCGCTCTGGGCCCGGCCTCGACGCCAAAATGGTGGCCGCCGGGGGCCGGGGGCCGCCCCGCTTGCATGGCCATGGCGCGGGGTGTCTTCATGTGCTCCAGGCTGCCTCCCGCCCGCCACGGCCCTGGTGGCACCCGCGGGTCGCAGCCGCGGTGACGGCCCCGGTGGCACCTCCGCAAAGGGCAGCGCCAGCGTCAACACGGGAGCCGGCCCCGGCGGGGCGCGCGGCGCCGCCATGCAGAGCTCCTCCCCGCRCGGGACGCTGCGACCTGCCGGCAGCCCCGGCGTGGCCCTGCCACCTTTGGTCGCCTCCTGCTTTTACTGCCTTCCCGGAGCGGCAGGGACAAAGTTTGCTCGTCCTGCCCGTGTGCCCACAGCATCGGCTGTGCTGCCCCTTGGCCACGGTGCCCACCGGGGAGCACCGGGCACCGCGGGGTACCACAGAGCAGGAGCCAGGGCGAGAGGCTGCCCATGTCCTGGACACATGGGACAGAGCGAGGGGGGCACCTTCCCGGTGGCACCTGGCCCTGGCCACAGGGACCCTGCGCTGCCCCCCGCGCGGCTCCCCGGCACCTCCCCGTCCTGGTGGCATCTTCGGCCGTTTCCCCTCGGGAAACCACAAGCCGAAAGGCGCTCCCGTCCCCTGTGGCCGCTCGGGGAGGTGTTTTGGGGCCTGGCGATGCTGCTAGTGGCCCCTGGGGAACAAACCACCTGCCCTTGGGCTTCCTCAGGGCGCGCGGCAGGAAGCGGGGACGGATCTGCCACCTCCCTTGCACCCGTCCCCGGGCTCCCTACCTTGCCCATGGCGAGCAGCCGGGACACCCTGGCCTTGGAGCGCAGCAGCGCGCCGGCCGCCCGGTCGCCCATGTCGGCGGGCGCGGGGCCTGGGGCCGCTGCGGCGCCGCGCGGCTCCCGGCGGGACGCGCCGGCGGACGCAGAAATGAGAAGCTGCCCCGCTCCGGGGCGCCTCGCGCGCTTCCTGTTGGGGTTTTTGGGGCGGAAGAGTTGCCTTGGAGACCCGAGGTGCGAGCGATGGGCTCGCTGGCGGTTTGACGCCTCCCGCCGGCTCCGGTGGCACCGCAGGTTCCTGCCAGCGGCAGCGGGGGCCCCAGGAGACGCTGTTCCTTGGGGACGTGCCCGGGGTGTTTGCAAAAGGGAAGGTTTTTGCCCCGGGGCAGCCTGGAGCTGCGCGGACCTGCGGGAGAGGCCAGGCGGGGGCCAGGCCATCGTGGCGGCCGCTGCCCTGGCCCTGCCGCTGCCCCGCGGGGATGCTGTCCCCCCGYGGTGCTGGGGACCCCGTGGCGGGGGTTTCTTGGGCCACGTTTTCTCAGCACAAACAGGCGCAGCCTGGGGATGGGGGCCAGGGCTGTGAGTGCTGAGCTCTGTGCGCGCAGYGGCACCRAAGCCTGAAACGGGGCCGGTTTCAAGGTCCTGCTGGCTGCTTCGGGGTCCCGTCAGTCCCGAGGAGACGGGCAAACCCAGCCCAAGCTCGAGCAATTCCCCCGGGCATTAAATCCTCCTTCAAAGCAAATCTCCAGCCCTGGAGGGCTGCAGAACCAGCAGGAGCCTCTTGCCGGGCGAGCGGCAGCTGGCACTTGCTGAAGCGACAAGGTGGCAGAAGCGCCCGCATGGGGTGGGTGCCTCTGCGCCCCATGGGCTTGGGCAGCGGCCGCGGGGCCGCCGTGGGGATGGGATAATTGGGACCTTGCCCCGCTTGCCGGAGAGGAGCAGGGCAGCAGCCTCCCTGACCGGCTCGCGAAACATCCCTGCTCCGCTCCCGGAGGCGCCAGCGCCTCCAGGCCCTGGGTACAGCCGCTGTCCCAGGGGACACCCACGGCTCCTCCCTGAGAGCTTTTGTCCACCCTTGACAACTCCCAGCCCTCSCTGCCGGCTGTTCCCGCTCCCGGGACGGGCCAGCAGCGCAGGGCATGGGARCCACCGGCCTTGGTGGCATCACTGAGTCATGAAGAGGGCACCGAGTTGCACCTGGTGGTGGGAGCATTGACGGGGCTCCCCTTCCTCTGCCAGCCCCCGGGCATCACGGCCCGCAAGCCACCGGCGGTTGCACGACGGCCCCGCGGTCCCTATGAGGCGCCTTGGCCTGGCTCTGGCTTCCGCCTCTGACCCTCGGACACCCCGGACACGTACGGAGGTGGGTGCCAGCCCGCGTGCCCAGGGCAGGTGCCCATGCTTTCCGCATGGCCTCGCGCCGCATTTCCTCTCTCCCTGCTTTTCTGGGAGCTGCGTTTCTGCTCTCGAGGCCGTAGGCAGAAGCGAAGCTYGAAACGGGAAGGGCGAGCGGCCCGGGCGCTGCGTGCCCGTGCGGGGCTCTGCCCAGAGCCGCCGGGGACTGTAAAATCGCTCCGGTCCCAGGGGCACCGGGAGGGACAGGTCCTGCGGGTGGGGACGTGGGGCACACGACAGGCCCTGAGGGGCCGCAGGGCACCCACGGAAGCCACCGGTGACACCCCCGTCGTCCTCCCTGCGCCGGGGGCCACCCAGGAGCTGCGGGGAGTGCYGGGTGCTACTTACTGCCCTGGGGCGAGCGGCGGCCGGGGGGCGCGGGCTCGGGACGCCCCGGCTGGCGGGCGGGCGGACAGGGCTCCGGGCGGGCACCGGGCGCCCCAAGGCCGGGCAGGTGAAGCCGCCCGCCCGCGGGGAGGAGTCGGTGCCTTTAACCCCTTTCTGCCCTGGCTGCCGCGCTGCTCGGGGCTGCGCCCGCCYGCGAGCGGACGGGTCCTGGAGGGATCTGCGTGGTGGAGCCAGCGCCTGAGCTTTGCCCCTCGGCATTTCCCGGGGGAAACCCCCTTCCAGGGTGCAAAGCRCCCGGGTTTGGGCTGCCGTGGATGGGACACACAGGGGGCTTTGCAAAGAGCGCACCGCTGCGTCCGGCGGCATTTTGGCAGCGATGCTCAAGCAGAGCAAAGCCTGGGAACCCTTGGCTCTTTTCCCTTTTTTTTTTTTTTTAAGATAAAAAAAGAGAATTGAAAGTGTTTGCTGGGGATGGAGACAGCCGCGGTGCAGCTGGACAGGCTGCTGGGGCTGGCGCGGTGCCAGAGGCCATTGACCCCTGTGGAGGCCGTGGGTGGCCGGGGACGCCGAGGCCGGGCCCGGGGCAGAGCCGGCGCTGTCAGCGCCCGGCGGGCGCTTTGGCAGATCAGCTCTGGCCCGCGGGGCCGGCCGGGCACCAAGCCCTGGCAGCACCAGCGCTGGCTGCAGAGCCCGGGCTGGTGCCAGAGGGACCCAAGGGCCCCGGTGTCCCGCGTGTTGCCACGGTCAGGCGGGATGGGGACGTTACCTACCTGAGCCTCCCGGCCAGGCCCCAGTGTGTCCTCGTCAGCGGCRCAGGTGGATTTGGAGCAGCCCTCGTGGGCCACCCGCGCCCCTGGGGACCGCGCTGGCCTGTCACGATGGGGGCTGCCACTCTGCAGCGGCGCCCCGAAGGAGCTCAGYGCTGGCGGCGGGGCCCTTGCGGGYGCTGCGGCCTCGGCGGTGTGGACGAACCGGTACTCGTAGGCYGGCGGCCCCTCGGCGGCGGTGGCGGGTGGCTGGTGCAGGGGCGCCGGCGCGGCCATGGGGGGCAGCTCCTTGACGTACTGGGCCGGGATGTAGAAGGGCCGGGCATCCCCGCTGCGCCGGACGTGCCACCAGTGGTCGTTGGTGCGTCTCAGCAGCACGTAGCGCTCGTTGGGCTTGATGGAGACCAGCGTGCCGTCCTTGGCCCGGTACTCGAAGCCGTACTCCACCAGCACGTGCACGGCCTCGGGCGGCCCCGCCGCCGCCATGGCCGTCCTCCTGCAAGACGCAGCGACGGYGGCTGCTGAATCCCRCYGGGGGCAGCCCCTGCCCACCATGGCCCGCGCGACGGGGGCCGCTCGGGGCCCTCCTGGGCTCCAGGAGCCGGTGGCGTTGGGAGGGTCTCGCCCAGCCCCGCTGGCTGCAGCGGGAGGCTGCGGCGGAGCGGAGCTGACAGCAGCTCTGCCTCCCGGGGAAGGGRACGTGGGGACGGAGCGGGGCTGGGCCGGAGGGGCCGGCAGCCTCCCAAGCCCAGAGCCTGTGACTCTGCGACTTGGGGTGGGCAGGAGGTGACCGCGGCGCCGCGTCCCTGGCGTCCCCTGGGCCACCAGGCACCAGCTCCGCACGAGCGGATCCACGGGAAGGGCCCTGGGGGCCGGGATGGCTCCCCGAGCTCCGCGGCGCCCGCCCGGCCTCAAACGTCCCCAGCGGAGCCCCCGGGCCGGCCCCGCATGGACACCCCTGTCCCGTGGCAGCCGCTGCCGCGGACCCCACTCCAGCCCCGCTCCGGCGCCTACCTGCAGAGCGCGGAGCGGCGGGCGCCAGCGGGGCCCTCCCGGGCGCGCGGCCTCGCAGCGGCACCGGCGCCGCCCGAGCCTGCGCGCGGGCCCGCGGCCCGTCCCGACTTGCCTGCCGGCCGCCAACGAAGCCGGAGCCGCCGGTTCCTGCCGAGCGCTTCGCGGTCCCCCCGGCTCCGCAGCCGGCGCTGCCAGGTGAGGGCCGAGCGTCACGGCGGGCGCGGGGCCTCGGCGGGTGCTGCCGGCGGGCGCGGGACGCCCGGCATCGCCGCCCACGGCGCCCGCGACTGAAGGGCTCGGTCGGGCCCGGCCTATTTCCTCTCCGGGAGGCGGCTGGCAGCTCCAGGAAGGAACCGGAGCGAGGGAAAGGGGCTGCTTCGCCGGAGGAAGTCGCTTCCCGCCTCCGGCAGCGCCTCTGGGTGGGGGCCGCGAAGGGAAGCGCCGGCGCCGGAGAGCGCTGTGTTCGGCTGGGACACGGCCCCTCCGACGTCCCCCTCCACCCCAGGGCTCCTCTTTGGGGCCGCGGTGGGAGGAATCGGATCCTGGCAGAGGCTCCTGCYGCTGGAAGGGCCGGGCCTGGGGGCAACACCCGAATCCGGAGCCGCCGGCCTTGGCCTTGGCGCCCGGGGGCAGAAGCCCCGGGGTTCCCGCTGCTTCCTGCCCTGCCAGGGCCGGGCGGCACCAACCCCGTCCCCCTCCAGCGCCAGCCCCACGGAGGCCATCCCAGACATGCGGGTGTCCCCCGGACTGAGGCTGGGGAGCCTCGGCCCTCGGGCCCTTCTGCCAAGCCTCAAGGCCTGCCCTTGGCTCTAAGCCTGGAGCCCTTCAATGGCGCCCACCGCAGAGAAGGAAGGAAACCCAGGGGACAGCTGCGCTCCCTGTTCAATAAACTTTAATCATTTCTGTAATCAGGGTGAAAGGAAAATAAAATTTCTTTCTGGCCTCACAAGTGGCCAAGAGTTAAAATCAGCAGCCAGGCAGGGGCAGAGCGGCCGGTTCTCCCCTCTCTTCACGAATCCCACGGGCTGCGGGCGGGTTCTCCGAGGGAAAGAGCCGGCGGAGGCGACGCTCTGCAGCCGCTGCCGMGGCCTCCCCGCCTGCAGGCCGGCGGTGGCCGCGCTGCTGAAGGCACGAGTTCCCCGCGGCGCCCCCTCCCCAAGCCCGTGCTGCTCGAGCCATGGGCGGCCGCTGCTGCTTTCCCCCAAGCGAGTTTTGTGCAAAATCCCATGTAAAAAAAATATTTTTTTCTTTTTTTTTTTCGCCCCTCCAGTACCGAATGGCCTATAAAACTAGAGCTTCAATCAACATCAGTTGCCCGCCACCCTTGATTTGATACCCGGCCTATTTACACCCCGGAAACGTGCTGCGTTTCCCCCGCGGGGCAGAGCGCCGCCGAGGGAGGCCCCGGAGGAGGGAGGCTGTCAGCARGCAGGGGTGGGAGCAGCCGCGGGCAGCAGCGGGTTTGGGAGCGCCGGGAACGTCGCCTTGCGAGGCGCTGGGCGGGAGCGCTCCAGCCCCGCTTGCCCAGCCGTGGGAGCGGGGACGGCCCTGCGAGTGCAGCGGCAGCACCAGCACCTCCGGCATCCCCCGAGCACCCCTGGCCTTGCAGCCTTGCACAAGGGCCCTGTGGGAGGCGCCCGGGGCGACGGGACCCGGCTATGCCCCGCGGCAGGACGACCCCGCCATCCTCGCGCTCCTCCTTGCAGGGAAGCACAGCGTGGCGCTCCAGTGGCTCCCGGGYGCTAGAGATGCGGCTCCCCGCCGACGTCGGCCTCCAGTTTCCGCTGGTAGCGCTGCCGGCGCTCGCAGCGCGGGCAGGACTTGGCGCTGGCCTGGCACTCCCGGTGGAAGACGGTTTTGCACCGGCTGCACCTACGAGAAACGAGGCAAACGCCCGGGCTGTTGGCAAGGCCGGGCAAACCGGAGGCAGCCCCAGCGACACTTCCTCGGCCCCGCTCCCTCCCAGTCGCCCCTGAGCAGGAACCGGCCGTGAAATAAACAGCACCCAGTCAAGCGGCGGCTGCGCCTGCAGCGCCGAGCGGAGCGGCAGCAGGTCGGGGAGCGCCCAGGGAGCGGGCAGTGCGCGGCGCCCCTCGGGAACGCGGCTCTCGCGAACCCCGTGCCGGGCGCTGCCAAGGCCRGCGCTGCCTTCCCGGGTGACTCAGGGCAGGGGTGTCCGCAGCCGCAATGCCACCCTGCGCAGACACCCTGCTCCGCGCGGGGCGTTCACTGCTCCGCGCAGCAAACAGAGGCAAAGGGCGCGCTGGGCGCTGCCCTGCACCCGTCCTGCGCCGCCGCCTACCTCCCCTTGCAGRAAGCAGCCAGACGCTGCCAGGCCGCGTGCCAGGGGCTTGGTAGGGCTTTAAAGGCCCCAAAACACACGCAGCTCGTGCCTCACATAACCCAAGGTGTTAAAGGACAAAGGGGGGGCGAATTTGATGCAAAAGACATGAGACTTCAACTGTGGTTTTGGAAGTGACAGCAGGGCCGCCTGGGTGCTCGGGGAGAGGGGAAACACRGAGCGAGCAAAGGAAAGCAGAGCAAGGCAAGTAGGCGAGAGATGATTGAAACCTAGTTCCAGCTTGAAAGATCCTGGGTTAGATCCTGCCTCTGCTCCTGCCAGGMGAGTGCACAGCTGCCGTTTCGCAGCGTACAGGAGCTGCCACGAGTAAAGATATGGATGGACAGGGAGGTGCCCGGCACCGTTCACCTGCCCAGCGGAGCCTTTGGGATGCAACTGCAGCCCCTCAGCGGAGGAGGGTTTGGCTTTCAGTGAAATTGAGGTTTCACCCTGTGCTGCTGCCAAAGGGAAGCGACTCCAGCCGCCAGCTGCGGCGCAAACGCTCTCAGGAAGCGGCCACCGCTGGTGTGAAAACGAAAACGTCACTCGCCCGGCCGGGTTATTGTTAGGAGCCGTTTCAGACGCATCCTCCCGCAGGTTGCAGCGTGACCCCAGCAGCTGCGGGGACGGGCGCAGCAGAGGGGCAGGAAGCCGGGCGCTGCGGGGCGAGGGTGCCCCGCGAGCTGCGCTCTGGCTGCGCAGCCCCGCTCAGCCTGCGAGCGGGAAGAGGGTGGCCGCAGAGCGGGGACACGAGACCCGCACCCTGCACCCTGCACAGCACAGCCTCACGCGCCTGCCCGGGGCAGCTCGCCCTTCCCAGGGCCCAGCAGCTCTGGATTCTGCCACTTGGGTTTAGGACCTGSCAGCTCAAAGCAAAACCATGCAGAGTACATCACTGTCTGAGGCAGGAAAAGGTTTGTAATTGATTCTGAATGGGCCATCASTGAATAACCTGAAGGCCATGAATCTCTTCTCACCTACAGCAGCAGTGTCTGGGACCAAGCAGGAAGGATTTGATACTTATTTCTTTAGGAAACATAAAATTGTATCTGCAGGAATAAACACAACCTATTCTGACATGTATGGCCGGGTTCAAAACCTGCTCAGCTGCTGGACCTCATGCCATCCAGCAGCAGCGAGCTCCACAGGCAAAAACTCATGAAAACACATTATTCTCCTTTGGATTCACTTATGTCCCTGCCCAGCTCCTGCAGCCTCTCTCGTCTYGAGCAGGGAATGGTCCTGGTCTCCAAGCTCGTCTGTACTGCTCCTGGCAGCTCCTTTCTGCCCTGGCACCCAGCACCCGTGAACCTTTGGCAGGCTAGCAGTGAGGTCAGTGGAAGCAAAACAGACGCCGCTATCGATCTGCAAAGCCTCTCTGCCCTCCTCTTTTCCACCACGCACTTGGTTATAGCTTGGGTTTGCTATTTTTGCCCTTCCTCTTGCCCTAAACGTGCCTTTTTTCTGRGTTCAGATAAGCTTTGAGTCACAGAAGGCACCTGGTTACTGTGTAAGTGTGGTCAGGCCTTGGCCTCAAAGCTCTCAGGAGAGGAAACGTCAGCGGGCACACAACCGTTTCTATTAACAGTGGCCAGCGAGCACTGGTCACCTTGTGGGCACCTGCAGGTGCTGGCTAGAAAGCAGAGAGCCCCCTCTGAGCATCTCAGAGGGACCAAGGGGACAATCCAGATGCCCGTGAAAAGCCAGTCACAGGCCAGACGTGAGGCCATCACCTAAGACACGACCGTGAGAGATCTCACTACAGTGAGACCCGATGGAAACGACACTCACCTGATGGTCGTGTCAAACTCGAAGGGAAAAATGATGGCGCTGCGGTTACAGATCTGGCAGATAAAGCCTCTCTGGGTGCACAGGTCGCAGTTGTAGACGTGATGGGAAGCAAACTGGATCGAAGACTGCAGGAACGTCTCAAACACRCCCTCGGCTATCTGCAGAGCAGGGACACGCCACATGTTAGCAACGGGGACTGCCTCCGTCCCGCCTTGCACTCTGCTGCTGCTCACACGGGAAACGTCCGTGTTTCACCCGCCACGTGAGGGTGAGACGCACGTCCAAGCGCAGCCCCAAACCCCAYGTGTCTGCTTTGGGGCTTAGCGTCTCAACTGGGCACCAGAGAGGCTGATCAACCTCTGCAGCAATGCAAAGCTCTCACCTGCCTTAAATCACTGACGCTGTATTTGTGGGGACACTCCAAGAGGTAGTTCCTGTGGTCAAGCCTTCAAACAAGCACAGAAAAGAACAGATTAGGTGATTTCCACGACATCCTCAATAGCCTCAGAGTAAGAAAGAGCCCAGGCAATGCGGCCTCTGCGGAAAGTTCCTGCAAGCCTCATTTTACATTGTGCAACAGATCCCAAATCCTGCCATTGAAAACGTGCGAGAGCATTTCAAAGGGGAAAGAAAACACAGCTATTTTCCCAGGTGTTTCCTGTCCAGCGAGAGGCCTCCTTGGTTCAGGAAGGTGTTTCCTTAGTCACATCTCAACGTGCCAAGGCAGCAAGCAGATGGATAACTCCTTACGGCAGATGACACGGAGCTCAAAAACAACCCACACCCTGACAGCACCGCTCCCCGATCAAGGGAAAAGCAACAGGGAAGAGGCCCATGGACCAGGGACACCATCAGCGGCGCTGGTTGTYCCCCCGGCTGCTTCAACTTCCCCAAACACAGAGCAGCAGCCACGACAAAGCCACGTGAAAGTGGGAGAAGAGACTGAGCGACAGGACCTCACCGCTTGCTGAGCTCCTTCAGGGCCCCGCTGCGACACATGACGAGATAATCCCCGAGCAGCTTCAGCTGCTCCCTGCTCCGGCAGATTCGCCTCATCCTCTCCACGTGCTCGTAGAGGCTCTCGTTCACCAGCTTCAGGTTGATGAGCGGCTGGTTACGGATCTGGGTCAGGAACTGCAGAGCCTGCCGGCAAACCTGCAGCACAGAGAGAGGCCACCCGTGCGCTGCACGGTGCTCCGCGCCCAGGAAGCCTGGAGAGGGAAGCACCGGGGAGGAGGAAACCCTGCGGAGAGCGAGGGACCTCCGGAAGGTCTTGGCTGCAACCCTAACCCTCGAACACGGGGCGAGTCCCAGATGCCCTTCCCGCAGCCGACCGCCCTGCTCGGGGCAGCTTGTTGGCTGCCCGCCGCCCTCGCCAGGGCCGTGCCACCACAAGCGGGGCCCTCGCCCTGCCCCCCGGGCACCCCCAGCACAGACTCACCCCTCGCTTCACCAGATCCCAGTTGTGGATGAGGCGTGACGGAATCACCGTCTCCTCGTCCTGGTGGCAGCTGTCGCAGTAGTAGAGGCCGGAGAACGCGCAGAGCTTGGGCTTCGCGAAGGAGAAGCCGATCTGCCTGGAGCAGCCTGGAGGGAGCAGGGATGAACGGTGAGAGGGGACCGGGGCTGCCCCAAGCCCCATTCCCGCTGCTGCAGCATGGGGGGGCACCAAAGCCCTCAGCAACAGGGTGAGAAACTTTTGATCAGCTAAAGCAAGAGCCTGTGCTTGGCAAACCCTCCAGTTCTGCTCACACCGCGCGCAGGAGAAGAACAGAGGCAACGCTGCTGAGACGGGAACCCAGCTTGCAGTTAAAGGTGGTGCTTGCAGACAGAATCAGACAGGACCAACCCGCAGGCCCCCATCACAGAGCATCTACAGCCCCAGGTGCCTTGGGTCTGAGCCCCCCAGCCCTTCCCCACCTGCGAGGGGCTGTGACACAGACCACGACTGTCCCACAGGAGCCACCTCACATGCTCTTCACAAAGAGGGAGCCTCGTCCCGAATCCACCATGTATTTCCTGATCAAACACTTCAGTATAAATTTCCTTTCCCAAAGTAAACTGTGGAAACACCACAGTGGTCTGGCGAAGATCCTAAAGCCTTCCTGGTGGCTCCRCCAGCTCTGCCAGGAACTTTGTTCAGCCTCTTTTGCCTTCACTCGGCCCTTCTCTCTCTCACACTGCAGGCTGCCAAAAACACCCCAGGATCCTCCCGTGCAAGCGCTGAGCTCGGGGCGAGCGCAGCAAAGCCGCCTTTACCCGAGGCGCCGTGTAGCGCAAGCGAACGCATCTCGTCTGGGCTCATGAAGACCTGGAAACTTTTTTTGTGCTATTTTTATCGGCTTCACTTCTCTAAAATAACCGACAGAATAAGCGAATCTCTGATTTCCGCCCGCTGCGGCCTCAGGCTGCATTTGCCTCGCGCAGAGCGCGTTTCAGTCATTCACATTTGGGGGTAGCTGCAATTTGGGCCTTAGCAAAACCCCCAGAGCTCCGGGGCTGCTATTTAAGCAGTTGCTGTAGATGTCGCTTTTCTGCTTTGCCCTCAGATCCCCGATTTCTTCCCGTCTGTCACCTGGACACAGGAAGCCGCTGCGGGCCCAGGGCCCCTGCTCAGGGGGAACCCAAAAGCTGCCGCCGGCCTCGGCAAAGGGCAGAGAGGAGCCCAGAGGAACCTCCCCCCGGCACCGGGCAGGCGCAGTCTGGCTTTGCAGCTTGCAAGATTCCACCTCTTGCAGCTTGCTGCTTCCATCTATTGGTGGGACAGGGCCTGGAGCGAGCTGAAGGTGAAGGACGACAGCAAAGCCAAAACCAGGCTGATGGAAAATGGACAGAAATTCAGAAGAGCTGCTGGAAACCCGGGAGGGTGCAAGAAGCATACCAGGAGCAGGAGAGAAACCTAAGTGCAGTTAACTTAAAAAGGGAACAAATGACGACCGCCCATGGAGGTTAGGGAGTGTTATCCTATTAAGCCAATGCTATTATACCCTATTAATTACCCCAGTGTTCCCACTAGTGGGAGTGAAGTTTTCTCCAAAGCAGCTCGTCCCGCCCGTGGCCACGCTGAGCCCTGCGTCGCGCTCCCTTCCATCTCACCTGCTCTTGCCCTCGGCTGCACTTACCCACACACGGTGGCCATGAAACGTCCAGCAAAAGTGTCACGGGCCCCTCGGCCACACCGGGGCACCTAAGGCTGCCTTAGAGCCCAGCCGTGCCACTGTGCAAAGCACGAGCCTCAAACAGGAGCCGGACCCGGAGGCTGCTGCGGGGCGGAGGGCGGGGGACTCCGCTGCAGCGCACGGGATGCTCCCTGACTCCGGGCATCTCCGTAACGTCGATGTTACCTCATTAGCCTTAATGAACAAAACATTAACCTCCAGGGCCGAGCTGGGCTTCGTGCATTTGCCCAAGGCAACACGTACCTGCACAGATGAAGCTCTGCGAGTCCAGGCCCTTCTCCACGGGGATGGCCACCAGGTACTGCAACAAGAAGCCGTTTTCCTTCACGATGTTTTTCAGGAGGATCTGAGAGTTGCCATCCAAGCTGCCCGCTAGGGTCAGCGCCTCYTCCGCGGTCTCCAGGTAGGACATGAGCACGGTCCGGACCAGCCTCCTCCACGCCGCCGCCTCTTCCGCGTTCTGGGCTTGCAGCTTCAGGACGGCTTTGGAGGTTATGACCTTGAAAAAGGCAGGTCCCCCAAGGCTCGTGTCTGGAAGGATATCCTGGATTGTCTCTATACCATAACTGTTACTTAAAATTTTCTCCTTGTTCCTCACTTTAAAGCACTTCAAAGTTTCTAATGACAGGGAAAAAATAAAAGGGGCCCACGTTCTATCTACATCCACATAAAGAACAGATTCTTTTATTGCATCGAGTTCTGGTTCATGAGCTGAGGTCCAGTCCAGGCTGTTTCCAGGCACGTCGTGGTGGAGGAGAGAGGCTGAGTCGCTGGCTCCAGGCTGGCCTTCGCCGCCGTCTGCTGGATACTCTAGCGTTTCCCACTCCTCCTCCTCCAGCTGCGGCCGGCACTTGTGCAACGCCTCACGGATCCTGTCCAACCAGTCCTCGGCCTCGTCTCGGGAAGGCGCTCGCAGGTAGAGCCTTYTCCCCAGGAACACCAGCTCGAAGCGGCCGTCGGAGTGCGTCAGGGCCAGCGACTCGCACCGCAGCAGGGAGTAGCTCTCCACGCAGATCCGGTCCTCGTGGTCCAGGAAGAGCCGCAGCTCCAGCGGCGACAGCTCGCAGGAGAACTCCTTCCATATGCCCATGGCTCCTCTGCGCTCCAGGCTGCCCAGCTTGAGGAGCCCTCGGAAGGGGTTGGAAAGACCTTTGGGAAGAGCAGAGGTCGCAGTGTAACCAAAGGSGAAAAGGGAGCGGGCAGCCGGCGGCACCGCAGGCGCTCAGGCTGAGAGCCGGGAACGGGAGGGAGGGCGCCACAGAAACCTGTCCCATCAGGCAGATGGGGCCACTGGGAAGAGAGGCGCCCAGGGCCTCCACCCTCCCCTTGAARCGCTTCCCACCAAAGCTAACGCAGGCCCGGGAACGCCGGGAGCCYCAGGCAATCGGCTGCTGCTGCCTCYGGTGATGCCCTCYGCTCCGCAGCCGCCGCTTCCCAAAGAGCGGGGACCCATGGGGCAGGTAGCACCCGCAGGAGGGGCGCCGGGCTCATGTACCCGTGTGCCGCCGGTGCACGTACCCGTCTGCCGCCGGTGCACCACRCTGAAGCCCTTGGGCCCCGCTGCGCGCGGCAGCGCCAGGCGCCCGGCCTCCGCGGAGGGCAGCGCCGGCCGCTCCAAGTGCAGGGCGCTGATGAGCCCCGTGCTGGCGGCCGCTGCTTCCCCGGGCAGCGCGAAGCCGTTGAGGTGCGTCGTGCCCTCTCCCGGCGAGGGCCTGTGGATATCCTCTTCCGAGATCCAGCTCTTTCTCTTCTGCTAGGAAGAAACCCGACATCAAGCTCAGGGCCTTATTCCTCGGACACACCTGGCCGCAGGGCCCCCTTCCCGGGAACAACCCCCACATGGAAGCACGTGGATTTGGGCCGCTCGGGCTCCCAGGGTAAATCACATCTCCGTGCGTCAATGCGGGCTCCCTGCGGCTGACCACACACGTGCCTCGTGCTGGGAGGTCATCGCCACCCCAGCCMTCCTCCCCATGTGGAGCAGACACCAAACGCTCCGATAAAGAAACCTGGAAGCAGAAGGTGTTTGCAGCTGGCAAAACCCACCAGGCTCTCGCTGAGCCCTAGAGAGCTCCAAGGAAAAGATCTGCCCAACGTCCTGCCCGTAAAGTCACTGCTTGGTTCCCCTCTCCAGGCAAATCGCGTTCTGACCATGTTAAAACACAGTCAAGGGCAATGTGGGTGTCCTTTAGCTGCCACCACAGGGCCAAACGCACTCATGGCATACACTGCAAAGAACTGGYGTGGCTTCAGGTCCAAAAATATATCTATTAATTGGTTCCTTCTCGCTAAAATCATAGAACAGCTYAGAAAAAGGAGCCTGTTCCTTGCAATGTCTTTGCTCCCCAAGAAACGGCAGGAGCAAAATCCGACCGTGTTCAGGGTGGCTGCCAAACGGAGCAGCTGCCCTTTCCAGGGCTGTCCCACCAGGGACAACCACTCCATTCCCTCTCCTGCTTTCAGAGCGCCCTTTACTGTGACCCAAACTCCACGAGAGCAGGAGCGTCGCTGCCAGCCCTCCAGCRGGAAGCGTGATTCCCAAGCGATTCCCAAAGCAGAGGAAGCCTCTGTTTACTCTCGCACATAGGAATGCAGGTCGCTCCATGAGTCACGCCAAAGCAGGAGGGAATTTCCTGTTGACACCCTATGTTATACATAAGATTAGTCAAACTGGTCCAATGCCAYGGAAGCAGGATAACTGGGAGGGAGCCAAAAGAAGTACGGAGCAAAGAGCGAAGCTGTTGAGGYGGGTACCAAGGATGCGCTGGACTCGCCAGGGTGGGAAGAGGAGTGGGTCACAAGGCAGAGTCAGGCAGASGACAGGGCTGCTCAAAGCGAGTTTCCTGGAAGCAAAGCGAGAGAATGTCCCGCTCTGCAGGCAGCGACGGGTGAAACTCCCCGCAGGCCGCGCTCACCTAAGCACCCGTGAACGCCGACCTGCCTTGCGGCCACGTGTGTCTCAGGCATTTTTCTTTCTGAAGAAAACCTGTTTTGTTTGTCCTGTGCAGTCAATGTTTTTACCTCCTGTCGCCCGGGTCATTAGCCAAGCAGAGTCTCGTYCCTGGCTCGTGTCAGTCTCCAGTCTGCGGCTGTTTTGTCGGCTCATGCAGAGCCTGCAGTCAGATTCGTGTGAGRGCTCATCACCCATCATTAACAAAGCAGAGCAGCTGCTCGTGACGAGGAYGGCGCAGGGAATGAGCTGCCACAAGGACTCTCAAAGTTTTGGAATTCCTCTTGCCAGGGAATCTTTCCTTAGGCCCGATTTGTGCCAGGCTGGTGGCACAGACACAGCTCCCGGGGCTCAAGGAGGTGTGTATGGAGCACGCAGCACTTGCCATCACTATTTTGTCATGAATTTTACGCACCATTTGCACCCAAATGCTTCATGGGAGGCTCCAGGCAACCCAGAAGATGAGCGGTGAGAGAACCCAGCGCCTCCTCACCATTGGCCCCCAGTTTTACCTTCCTTTCCCATCGCACCTCCCGCGGAGCAAGCCCAAAGCCAAGGACACGCAGGAAGAGAGCGGAATCACCTACCGGGCAACCCGATGCCGGGCACAGGAGGAAACCGGCTGGGGGGCTGCGGGCTGGGGGGCTGCCGTC
>NW_020455750.1:26063-150801 GCF_003342845.1 Nothoprocta perdicaria
GCCCCTCGGCGCGCTCCTGGCTCCGCTGCGCTTTGCTGAACTCCGACAAGACCCTGCGGAGAGAAAGAGCGAGGCCGTGAGCCCGGCTGCGCAGCGCGGCGACACCGCGGAGCTGCGGGTTTCCTCCCCACAGCCGCAGCTCTGCCCCAGTTCGGGGTCGCTCCTGCGGAGCGAGGGGCAGCTCCGCATCCCCTCTGCGGCCACCGGCCCCTCCGCACATCCCCGGGGCACCCGCGTGCCGAATTTCCAATGTTTTTGTAACCAAAATGGGCAATTCTTGGTGGAGCGTGGCCAGCGCAGACGCTGTTCCCGCGCCCCGCTTTGCTATCAACTAGATCAAAGCAGCCCAGGTTAAAATTCAAAACGAAGTCTTTCCATCACCAAATTTAATCAAATGTCAGGAAGGTTCCCTCTGGGATTATTGTAAGATTAAAAAATGCTAAAAGTAGGAAACAGTGTTGTTATCAATGAGGAAGAACAGACTGTAGCTCTGGTCTAAATCATGGGGAGGAGTTGGACAAATAATCACCTTGCCAAAAACTGCAGTTTCAAACGCTCTAAAACTCCTAATGAATTTGAGGTGAGGCTGATGATGGTTTTCGTTTWAAAAAAAAATAAAATCAAATAAAATTACAGMAAAAGCAACGTTTCTCTTGAAAGTCTCAAATTTCAATTCAAGATGCTGGGTTTGTTTTAAAATTTGCTTCTAATTTTTTAAAATAACCAGAAAGAAAATTGTTTCCAAGTCTTTTGACCTCCTGATCAGCTGGAAACAATGTGTTTTCTTCCTTTGTGGGAATTCCAGGGCGCTCACTGCCTTACATCAATGCAAAGCAAAGCTTTTTAGTAGCAAACTGAAAAAAAAAAGATTTTTGCTCCTTTTTGGCCTTCTCTTGCCCTATAGTTTCTCCAAAGCAAAGTGCCACTAAACGTGGCATTTCCTCAGCAAATAAAGCAAGTCCTAACTTTGTTCCTTGTCCCTCCCTAAAACCAAAGCTGGGACGGGCCTGTTCGCCAAGCAGCAGCCCAAGGCCAGACTCGTTAGCGCCGGCTTGGCCAGCACGTCCTTCCTACCTGAAGGGGATGGGCAAGACACCGACTTTCTGATCACACTGAGGGCTCTCACACCCTGCTGGAAATCTTTGCCCTCACAGACTGGGTGTTTTGCAGAACTCAGTCACGGGGATGACAAACTAACAAGCCCCTTCCCTTGAATTATCTGCACAAGCTGCAAATTAGGGCTYGCTCCTAGGACAAAACGTGTTTTTTCCCCTCTGAGCCCCAAAACAGCCTCGGGCAGACCCCAGAGCGCTGCTACATTCTAGAGCCAGGGAGCAGCATTTTTGTGARGGATCTCCCCTGGCAGGGAGGGCGGACGGGCGCTCCAACTCTCAGACGCTCTTTCTCCTTGGCACCAACAACATATTCTTCCTTTTTTTACCTTTCAGACTCTTTCCAGGGAGCAAAAGGGCTCATAAAGAGGGAGAAAGCTTCCCTGCTTATAGAAGGAAAACACCGGCGAACCCAGGAGAGGGTCACAAAGCAGCGTAAGGAGCAGGTTTGGGACAAGACTCACTCTTGCAGCGATCTGTCCAAGTCCTGGGCAGCGGCCGTGCCCGGGGAGGCGCCRCCGGGAAGCGGCTCCCGGCTCCGGGCAGGGCTCCCGGAGCAGGGCGGCTGCGGGATCCCGTCGGAGCCCAGGCTGCAGGAGAGCTGCGAGGAGCTCGTTGTGGCGAGGCTCAGCGAGGACGACGTGAGCTTGGTTTTGGYGCCGCTCTCGCCCGCGGGCTGGCCGGGCGGCTGGATTTCGATCTCGTCGGAGCCTGAGGACTGCGAGATCGAACCCAGCGACGCCTTCCGCCGGGGCGCGGGTGCCGAGGACGTCAGCGGCTCGAGCAGCTCCGAAACGGGGCACAGGCCGGACAGCGACAGCGGGGTGATAGTCCACTCGTTCAAAACCGCTGACTTATAAGACAGCTCAAAGGTCAAGGACGTTAAGCCCTGCAGGTAGCTAAGGATGAACTCGCACTCCTCGGCATCCAAGAGCAGCGCGGTCGACTGGTAATACTCAGGCAGCCGGGCCCGCTCCCGCAGCAGCAGCTTCAGGTAACACTCCACGAGGCCGTCGTTGAGAGCCAGCCGCAGCCAGGCCCGGCAGCGGCCAACGTCCGTGTTGATGAAAAGCAGCTGCTCCAGCTCTGAAACGACGTTGCTGGGGGGGCACCGAAGAGGAGAGAAGGTGAGGAGCTATTTCCAAACCATCCCGGGGCACCCGAGGGCCACCCTCTCCACCAAGGCACGGGTTATGCAACCCAATGGTTCAACCTGAGTGTTGAGACAGCCAGAGAACAGGGCCCGGTGTGGGGAGAAGCCCCCCAAAATCCTGCCCATCTGGCATCCTTGGCTCCCGTGGTGCAGCTGCTTGCTGCCATCCTTCTGGCTACACACGACGCTTAGAAATGAGGAATTGTCCAGACCGYTCTGCTACGGGAAGCTTTGGAGCTGGGTCAAAGCTCTCCCCTGCGGAAAATGCAGCCCCCGATGTCCCCCGCGCTGCGACAGCGCGCACAGCACCTGCACAGCAGCTCCATCCTAAGCTTCGAGTTTTCAATTGATTGGACTACAGTGTTAATGAGCCCAAAATAAAGCACAAGGTTTGGGTCAGGTTAAGTTCCTTGACTAGTCTGAACACACTGATTTCAAGTACTTTTCCCCCAAATCAAATACATGCCTGCTAACCCCTCTGGCCCCAGCTCCTATCTCAGTGGTCAAGGCTGTGTTTTTTATAAAAACCAGAGCAAAAGTTGTGAAAATTTTAAAATCTGTCTCAAAATGCAGCCAATTTTCAAAGAGCACAAAAACATCCCCCAAAGCAGGTCCGTTATTTGCTTCCACTTCTCCATAATTCAGGAGCTGCTCGTGGAGTCGGATTTGGACGAGGCTTTCAAACCTATTGCTGGCTGGGATTTGGGGTGGAAAAACTGTGCAGGGAGTGGTTCCAAAAAACCCACAAATAACAGCAGTTACACAYGAGAACCCAGCAAGCTCAGCCATTAGGTCAGGGCTGTTTTTCCGGTTTCACATGCAGAGAAATGAAAACCTCCCCAGCAGATAAATGTCAGAGCAGAGACGAGCCCCTGCACCTTGCAACCCCGTAACCCAGCACTGCCCTAGAGCAGCGCGGTCACGCTGGGTACCACAGGGAGATGATGTCCCAGGAAATGATCCTGCACCCCAAAATAAATAAGAAAGGAGCCCTGAGCAGGCACGGCGGGGTTGCATGGAGGACTTAGGCCCTCCATCCCTGTGCACGCTAACAGCCCCAGAGCTGACGCCCCGCGTGCCTGGTGCGGAGCGGTGGTGCAAGGCTGGGGTCTCAGCGCTCTGCTCTCCTGCCGTTTTCCCCCTCCACGCGGACACCCAGCAGGGCCACCTGGTCCAGCCGGGTTTGGTTGGGAGAGGTAACGACTGATCTCTGGGTCCAGCTCTTCTCCTGTTAGTCCTTCCCTGAATTCTGCAGCTGCTGGCCCCGCTCGGTGCCTAGAGGAAGGCAGGGAGCCGGGCTGCACAGGACTCACCGGTGCGTGATGCTCTTCAGCAGCCCCCAGAAGACGGGCTGGGGAAGGGGCTCCCGGCCTCCTGCCTTCCTCCCTTTCCCCGCGGCCTCTGCCTTTATGTGCTTTGCCTTCAGCCCGTGCACGAAGACGGCCTCCAGGGCGCTGCAGAGGGTGTTGGCGTTCCCATCGTCRCTGGTCACGACGGCATCCGAGGTCACGTACTGCTTCTGCAGCGCCTTCACGGAATCCACCAGCCGCCCCTTGATCAGCTGCGGGAGGAAAGTCACCGAGGGAAGGATGAGGCCGGAGCGGGGCCCCCCTGCCGCCCGCGCTCCACCGCGTGCCCGCAGCGGCAACGAGAGGGCACCGCGTTTGAGCCCGTCCAGCTGGCGGCTCCCACTCCTGCATCACGGTTCACTCGGCTTTTTTAATGAGTAATTTATGCAAATACAGCTTCCTTTAGCATGTGTTTCAGGGCCCTCCGCGTTTACAGGGCTGCCTTTCGAGCGAGCGGCACTTCCTCTGYATGCAGCAAATTGCTCATGAGGGTGCGGAGAAAAGGAAAGCAGAAGGCAGTTCTTTCCAGGCGCTTGCTGAGGGGAAAAAAATGGGTTACATAAGGGTGTGTGACGAACAAGAAACGCTAACGAGGTCACCCTTTGTAAGGGCCGGGATCCAACYGGGATTCACACAACCCAAGCAAGGCGTCCTGCTGGCGGGGCACAGACGGTGGATGCTGCCCGGCCGCGGGCAGCCCGTCACCCTGACCAACGGAGGGCACGGCGGGACGGGCCCGACACGCGGACGGTGCCACCCAGCAGCTCCCGCCAGGAGCACCGTCACATGGGAATACCGCATCCCAAGGGCTGCACCTCCCTACCTCTTGCACCAGAGTCAGAAAGAAGTCAACCTGGTGAATTTAACTCCTTTACGCTGCTGGAGAAGGTTTCTTACTGCTGCTCAGCCCAGACGTCTCAATCGGGGGCACTTAAAGGAGAGCCCAGCTCCCCAGCAGATGTTTGGCAAACACTGCAACTCAGCAGGGCCCTCATCAAACGYCTGGAGCCTCGGCATCCACCACGCAGCACTGAGAGCTTTGCTGACRGCACCAGTTGTTCTGCCTGAGTAATGGAGGGGCTGGGGACGATCTGAATCAAGCTGCGTTTTCAGGTGGGGCGTTAAAGGAGGGCATCGGAGGGAGACCTGACCCATCCCTCTTGCTTAGGGTCTGTGTTAGGACAGTGCCTGTGTACTCAGTGCCTGTCTACACCACACAGCTGCTCTTTATGCTCAAAAACACCTCCTGAAATGCTTTCTCCTCTCCTTCCTTGGCTGCAGACGGCCCATATTCCATTTCCAGACCAATTCCTTTTTGAGGGGAGTGGGGGCGTTATCCCGCAGAGCTGCGGCGTGAGCGGCCCCGCACAGCCTCCGCCGCGGCGCAGCGGGAAGCTCGTTCCCGAAGGAAGGAACCCAAAGGAAGGAACCCAAAGCGCCCTTGAGCAGCAGGCGCCTGCGCCCGCCGAACCGCAGCACCTTCCTCGGGTCGTGGCACCGCGGTGCAGCCCCGCGGAGGGGCCGGTTTCACTCCTGGCCGCCCACTGCTGCCTTACTGACTCTCCTGAGCAACCACGCACGCTCCACAAGGGATGCGYGGATGCTCTTTGGCAGGAAGCACTATCCTTTCTCTGTCCATATGAACTGTCCCAACCCAAGCTCGCAGCACAGACATGTTTTGTCGCCTCTGGCATCGCTCCTAGCCGGGAACCGGAGCCACATCGGGAACAAGCTGCGCTGTCTGGAGAGGGCTGTGGGCTTCCACTCACCTGGATGACATCCTTGGCGTCCTCCGCGTGGCTGGAATGCATCTCAGCTCCGGCTGCTCCCCGCTCACATGTCACCTGCGGACAGGGAGAAGCAGCTTTGAGCCCTCCGCACGTGTGGGGCTGACACGTAACTCACCTGCCGTGCGAAGGGCCCCGGCGCCACGCACAGCCCATCCCTGGAGGGTTTTAAAGTGCTCAGGACCGGGCTGTGGCCCCGTTCAATTCGGGACCCGCCCCAAACCACATGGAAAGGCAGGAGGCTTCGCAAGTCGTTGCCGAGTTTCAGCCAAACCGGAGCGCGGCCAGCAGAGCGAGACCAAGGGAATCATTAACCCCCGTGGGCTGCCCACAGGCAGGCCCAGGGCTGCTGCCCCCGGTCCTGCCTCGCCTGCCAGGCCAGGGCGCCGGGCACGGAAACAGCCCGCGTTGAGCAAGGGGCGACGYGGGAGCGACGTCGCTGGACGCAGCAACTCGCGGCGCGCGGGCAACGGGGCCGCTCTGCGGCGGCCGCTTCTTGCACGGAGGGAAAGCGGCGCCGGGAACCCGGCTGAGCCCGGCACCCACGAGGGCGTTTTCCCGCAGCGGAAGGGTGTTTTTCCACAGCAGAAGGGTGTTTTTCCACAGCAGAAGGGTGTTTTTTGAGAACAAGGGGTCTCCAGCTCCTGGATTTCCACCTCTCAGCCCAGTCCCGGGCTTTGCAAAGCCCCCGGCCCAGGACTGCATCCTGACGCAGCCACAGGCCGTGCTGCAGATCCAAGGCGACTCCAGCGGCTCCCAGACGYGGCACAGCCCCAGGTGAGAGCAGCCCACGGACACCCCGCACCGACCCGGGCAGCGCCGGCCCCGCTCGCAGCAACTCCGGGAGGCCGAGAGCTCCTCGGTGACACAGCGCGGCTCGATCCTCAGCACGTGCGGCGTTCACGGGCAATTTCCGTCCAAAGGGAAACTGTTTGTTTGCCACTACTTGTCATAAGATTTCCTCTCTTTCGATTGCAACACAGCAGCAAGGGGACGCAGTGATTACAGGAACATCAAGCTCTGGAGCAGAAGCTCAAGTGGCTGCCAGGGGCTTCAGCAAGGACAGAGGGTGTCAAAGGGGGCGAGAGCAGCAGGGGAAGGGGAGCACAGGGAGCCACCTCCCCCCTGCCCAGTGCTGCACTAGGGTACCAGTGACCCGGGCGGCGGCGGCTCCAGGGGGCTGCTATCAGCACCAAGGTATCGGTGATAGCTGATATCTCACCCTGCGGGGCAGACACCGCAGCCCGCACCCACACWAGGTGCAGAAGCGGCTGCTCCGGGCTGGACACGGCGCCTTCGGGCACTCGCCGGGCGCGTCTCAGCAGYAGGGCTGCGCCTGCCGCCGGCCACCGCGGTGTCCCCGCGCGGCTCTGCCCCCGCGGCTCCGCACGGGGAGCGGCTCAGGACGCTGCTTTTGCAACGAGCTGCCCTGCTTTTCCGGCCTCGCAAGCAGGGCCGGCTCGTTGCCGGCGGCTCTGGCGCGTCCCGCAGCAGCACCGCCGCGGACGGCTGCGAGCTGAGGCCCTTCCCAGCCTTCCCCAGGCAAGGAATCCAAGGGATGGGCGGGAGACTCCAGGGCCAGGAGACCTCCTGAGCCTCCCCGGGTCCCCAGGCTGGGACCTCCCGCCCAGGGAAGAGGTGTCCGGGCCCAGGCCCCTTCACCAGCGCCCGGGAGCCGCGACGAGGGGACAGCGTCACCTCCAGCGCCCGCCGCCCACAGGGACCCCGGTCCCGGGCGAGAGCGCGGGTGAAGCCCCGCGCAGAGCCGCGGGCGTGAGGAGGAGAAGGAGACACGCGAGGCAGGGCGGGCGCCGGCGCAGGGCACCTACCGAGGCGGCACCGGCGGGAGGCCACACATGAGCTAGGCCCTGGCAAACGCTCCTTAAACGCAGAGGCACCGGAGGCGGTCGAAAGCTGCCCCGCTCGCGCCCGCCCCGGCTCACCGGGTTATAAACGACGGCCCGGTCGCTGCTCACGCTCCGCGAATGGAAAAGAGCAGCCGGCGTCAGCTGGTGACTCAGGGCCTGGAAACAGGCGCTCGTTTTCCAAGCACGAGGCTCGTGCCGGTCACGGCCGCCCGGCGCTCAAGGACGGGCAGCCCRGGCGCCCGGTCGGCCCGGCCGCCTCCGTGGAGCCAGCGGGAAAGCTCCGGGTTCCCACGGGAGCCGCCGATCCACCAGCCCGGCCGGGGGGACGCCCGGGCCCGCAGCACAACCACCGTCCTCGACATCCCAAGGACAGGGTTGTCTTTTAGGCTGCTCTAGGGCCTCCAGGAGGCCGCGCTTTCCAAGAGGGAAATCCCTTGCACCGGTGCGGCCTGGAGCGCAGGGAGCCGGYAGGAAGGCCGCGAAGCCCCCGCGTGTCACGGCAGGACACTCCCGTGGGGCACCCGGCTTGGGCCAGTCCTAGTGACGAGGCTGGAGTTTCCGCTGTGACTTGGTGGCCGTCCGCAGGGACGTGGGGAACGGCAGCGCGCGGACGAGCGGCCGCTTGTTTAAGCGCTGGACCGGGCCTGCCCAGCGCGTGGACGAGAGCTCGCTGCCAAGGCACAACGTGGTACGGGAAGAGCCTGACGGGCTGCCAGGGCCCCGCAACCGCGCCGTGYCCACCGTGCCCGGGGGGCACCCGGGGGCGGCCGCTCCGCCCGGGGGCACGGCGGCGCCGCGGAGGCCTCGGGGCCCGAGGGAGGGCGGCACAAAGCGGGGGGCCACGAGGGGCCCCCGACCGGGCCCCTGGGCACTGGGCACGGGGCTGCTGCCCCCGGGGCATCGCCCCCGCGCCCCAAACGGCCCGTTCTGCACCCAGACTGTTCCCGCCTGCGCCCAACCCGCCCAAACCGCCCCTGTCTGCGCCCAAACTGCCCCTGTCTGCGCCCAAACCGCCCTCATCGGCACCCAAATGGCTCATTCTGCACCCAAACTACCCAAACTGCCCCTGTCTGCGCCCAAACCGCCCTCATCGGCACCCAAATGGCTCATTCTGCACCCAAACTACCCAAACTGCCCCTGTCTGCGCCCAAACCGCCCTCATCGGCACCCAAATGGCTCATTCTGCACCCAAACTACCCAAACTGCCCCTGTCTGCACCAAACACCCCCGCTCCCCCAAGGGGGGCTGCCCCCCCCGCCCCCTGCTCCCCCCGCCCCTCTCGCGGTGTTTCCACCGCCCCCCCGCCCCTCACCGGCTCCGGTCCCGCGCCTCCAGCTGGGCAACCCGGAAGTGCCGCCCGCGGCGGGTGCGCGCACGCCCCGCCCCGCAACGCCATGACGTTGCGGGGCGAGGAGACCACGCCTCCTGCGGCCGGGGGGGAGGAGCGCCGGRCGCGCGTGCGCACACGTGCGCACACGGGCACGCAGGCACGCATGCGCACATGGGCTCGCGCGAGCCGGCTTGCACGCGCGAGCGCACACTCGTGCACGCACACGCACACGTGCACGCACCCATGCACGGGTGCAGGCACGCACGTGCAGGTGTGCGCACACACAAATGCACGCACACATGCATGCAGACATGTGGACGCACACACGTGCGCACAGATGCACGCCTGCAGGCGCACACGTGCATACACACRCACACACACATGCATGCAGACACGCGCACACAGATGCATGCGTGCAGATGCACATGTGCATACACACGCACGCACACATGCATGCAGACACGCACACAGATGCATGTGTGCAGGCGCACATTGCATACACGCACACACATGCAGACACACGCACACGTGCACACAGACACGCGTGCAGGCGCACACGTGCATACACATGCATTCAGACAGGCACACCCGTGCACACGTCCCCCGTGGTGAGCGGCGGCTCTGCACGCGCGGCCCCGCGCTCGCTGCAGCCCCGTGCACCCGGAGCCCCGTGCCCGCGGGTCGCGGCGCTCGCTCGCAGCACGCTCGCCCTGGGCAAAAAGGCACTAATTTTAATGGCGCTTCCCCCAAAGCCTGCACAGCGTGTCACACAACGATGGAGAGCCCCGGTGCGCAGCAGGGCCTCACTGCCGCTCCCGGTTCAGCTGCTCCTCCGGCCTCCTACGGGAAGAGGAGAGGAGAGGAGAGTGGCCGGGGGCTGCAGGGGACACCCCCGGCGGCCGCAGCCGCGCAGGGGACCCGGCTGAGCAGCAGCGACACGCAGCGCGGGCGCCCTCCCCTCGCCACCTACTTCATCTCGGCCTTGTTGAAAATCTCCTCCTCGTCCGAGGACTCGTCGTCTAAGAGTTTCTGAGCCAGGGATCTCTTCCGCTGCGAGTCCAGCGGCTGGTACACGTCGCGGAGCCAGGGCGGTTTGCTCCCGTTCGGCTCGGAGCCGGGAGAGGCCTGCGGAGCGGCGGCAGGGCGGCGTGGCGGGCGGCGAGCGCCAGCGGCCCCCGTTCCTGACGCCCTTACCTGCTTCGCAGCGGCAGGGCCCTTCTTGCTCCGTCTCTCCGGCAGGAATTTCTGGAAGAACCTTAAGGAAAGAGTGAGCCAATGGAAGAGCGGTGGTGCAGGCAGTGCTGAGAAGGCCACCCGCATGTGGCCTTGCTGGTGTCCCCCTGGCCAGGGCAGCACTTTAGGCTTTAGGGCCAGGCTGCCAGCATCCACAGCTGGGAAACATCTGGATTGAGGGGGTGAGGATGCTTGGCCGGGAACATCCGCAGCGGCTGTCGGGGGCAGAAACCTCCAGCCGCTTGGGGCAGTTTCATCAGACCCTAATGAGGATGAACTTCCCATCAAGAAGTGAGGGCACCTGCTTATTGCAGTGCTGCTCACTCACGCTCTGGGTCCCATTTTTGGGTCTGTTTACACAAATATATTCACTCTGGTGCCTGCTGCCTCCCCTGCCGCCCGCGGCGGAGCTCCCGCGGGGCTCCACGATGAGCTGCTGTGCAGAGCAAAGCCTGGCCCCGCAGTGGCAGTAATTACCGTCTCAGGCGTGATTTACCGGTGCCCTGGGGTTGGGAAGCAGCTGCAGATTTTTGGGAGCAAACCTGGTCAAGGAGAGAGAGCGAGCCTTGTTACATCAGGATTTTCTCCTCATACGCTGCAGAAAAAAAAGAACAGAGGAGGCCAAAAGGTTGTTCCTTAACCCAAGCGTGTTATATACATGTGACAGCCTGTGCCAGAAGCAAAAATCTTTCAGAACGAGCCCATCCTCCCTCCTCAACTCCCGGCATTCCCTGCCTCGCAATGACCTGAGCTCCTAATCTCCGAAATGTTTATGTCTGCCTCTCCTATCCGGACAGTGCTTGGCTGGCCACTGCCCTCCGTTTTCAAGCGGATCCTGGACACGGAGGCCGGTTATAAAGAAAGAGGAGCTTTGGGCGAGGGGAGGAGCGCTCCACGGCACGGAGCGTCGCGTTGCTGCCGGGGCAGCATCGTTCTTAGGAGGGCTTCCCCCCGTGAAGCCTGAGAAGCCTTCCAGCACTCTCATTTTGCCACAGAAAGCTCCCTTTTAGCAAGTGTGGGGGAACTGCTGCCCGGCTACGGAGGCAGGAGAGCAGGGCACCCTGGAGAAGGAGGTGCAGGGGGAGGCCCAGCAAGGGCTGCAGCACGAAACCCCGGCTGTGGGGACAAGGACCCTCGAAGCAGCTGGGAAGCCGGGAGGACAGTGCTGGCTGTGCTGAGCAGAGCCCTGGGCAGCCGGGACGGGTGCAGGGACCAGCCCGTGCTCTGCTGAGCTCTGTGCTGGTTTTTCCAACCTTCAGAGGTCGGGAAGCAACCTCATGAGCTACCTAGCGGGCCCGCCAACATGCACGGGGACACGCTGGGTGCCACAGACTGCACAGGGAGGCAGCACTGCGGGCTCCAGCTGCCTGCCAAGGCAGCGCCCGCTTACCTCGATCAGGCAAATCAGCATGAGGAAGAGTATGATGGAGAGAGACACCGATACTGCTATCAGGAGCCCGTTGCCGTGCGCCAACGCTGATTTCTTCTGGATGAGAAGAAGGGAAATTGAGCAAGGGAGAGACGGTTATTTGTGCCGTGCCCCCCTGGTCCAGAAGGACCGTGTCCAGCAGCACCCCGCGTTCATCCTACCTTCCCTGCGAGYTTCCCGCCTGCCGCCTGGGGCCGCGCCGTGCCGTTGGGAACGTCCCCCTGCAGCAAGCAGCGGCCTGCGAGGGCAGAAGCGCCGCGGCCGTCGCGCTGCTCGCTGAGCACCTCCATGAGCAGCCCCAGCTTGGAGACCATCTTGGCGCAGGCGGGCTGGGCCGCGGGGAGGCCGCAGTCGGCGCGCAGGGCGCGGGCCGCGCGCCCCACGAACGCCCGCACGGCCTCGTCCGGGACGAGCGCGCGCAGCCGCTGCCTGAGCTTGCTCTCGAAGAGGTCTCCTCGCGGCGAGGCGGCCGCGGGGCCGCGCGCGCCGCTCGCCTTGCTGGGGAAGGCAGCCCCTTCCTCCTTCGGCCGCTTCCAACGCGGCTCGTCAGCGGGCCGGGGGCCCAGCGAGCGCCCACCTGGAGGAGATGTCTTGTCTTTGGGCTTGTTCTCTAGCGTCCTCGTTTCAGCAGGGTGGTTGCTGCTAACCAATAGGTTATAGAAAAGCTGTCCCGCCGGGTTTAGTCCCTGCTCGGGTTTACTCGGGGTTGGCGCGGGCGCTTCCTTTGGGTTCTCTTCGTGGTCCGGCCTGTATAAAAGCTCATCCCTTCTCTCGCACAGGCTCTCTTGCTGACCCTTCATTTTGTAGGTCCACACGTAGCTGTGGCTCGGAGGTGGTGCTTCCTTGGCATCCTCTACGGCCTCCAGCTCCTGAGGATTTTTGGCCTGTTCCATAGCACCAGGGTAATTTTGGCTCTTAAAAGACCTGGACAAAGGAGAGGCCTCTGCTGGCGAGTACAAAAGAGGACGCTTTGMCGAAAGCATGGATACGTTGTGGTGGCTGAAGAACGTGTCAGCAGGGCTTAGCCTCCCGGCTGCCTCCCCGGGGTGAGGCGGGAGGCGCTGCAGGCCTGTGTCCCGCGCCGCCCGCATCCCGCCCGCGGCTCCGGCGGGCCCGTCCCACCGCACCGCCGGGGCCCCGCGCACCTCGCGCCTCTGCATTGCCAGCAGCAGGGGGGCAGAGAGGACGCTCTGCGCGCCCGTGAGGTTCTTAGCCTTGGGCATCTTCTTCTCAAGCTCGGCCTCCAGCACTTTTGCCAGGAAATAGAGTTTCTTTATATCGCTTTTGCTGCTCCAGTCCATGTGCTGAATGCCATGGAGCATCAGCATCAACTCCTTGTTGCTCTTACCTCCCTGCTGAAACAGGTGCTGAGGGAAAAGGGAATTACTTCTGGACATGGCATCAAGCGTCTTATTGAGATCAGCATCCGAGCTTGTCACGTTCAGGGACACTGAAAGTGTCATGGTTTCCTGGCCTCCAAGAAAGGGCTCCTTGGGCTTGAGGTTTAACAGCATGGTGCTGTTCGGCTTTCTGGACTTTAACACTTTCTTTATCTCTGCTCGCATCTTTGCTAGAGAACCTGTGTGAGCTGTTAAACACCACGAGAGCGGATCAGTGACACCCCCGGCACCAGAAACCCTCTGCCAAAGTGCAGGGTCAGAGGGTTACCCCAACCAGCGGGCGCTCGCCTCTTAGACAGGGGAGTGTGTGAAACCAAATGGTGGCTGCCTTACAGAGGGGGAAAGTCTCTTAAATCAAGGAGATCACCTCTCTGGGGCAGAAGAGAGGCATTATTTTTTTCTGGTCTCTCCCAGGGCTCTGTTCAAATCAGTGTGAAACATCCTGGGGGCAGCGCTTTTCTGCGGGAGAACTTGCCACAGCTTAACACGAGTCAGTGTTGAGCTGCTAAAATAATGCCAGAAAGCTTAAAACTGGGAGTGAGCCCGGAAAGCAAAATACCTGAAAAACAAAACAAAATGTTTGTCCCTGCTCAGTTGTCCCAACTAACTCTTCTCCCTGCAGTTAATAAAACCTGGGATATTTCGCATTAAAAAGCCTCTGTGTTGTTGCCCAGCTCCCAAAGGCAGTGGTGGAGTGAGCACCTGATAAAAAAGTGCTGAATCTCTGCTGATGAATGGAGGTCCCCTCACCCAGGCCTAGAGGAAGTGGAAAAAAGTGGACATTTGACCCAGAGCRACGCGAACAGCCTCGGAGAGCTCTTGCCCTGGTATGTGAAGGGAATATGCTGAGGCTGCAGTTGGAATAAGTAGTATTTAGGAGTCCTACACCAARGCTGCAAACACAGCCTTATCTCTAATCCTGCTTTGCAGATAGGCTAGTGTCAGAGGCAGGGTGACACATTCAAGAATATTTACAGATTACAAAGGCATTCAGGCTTTATCTGCTCTTAAAATGATAGGAAATCAGACACATCTTTGATGATCTGGCTGCAAATGGCTTCAGGAACACGTTTTTGCTCGACTTGCAATGAAGTCAGACTCATGAGACTAATGAACGATTAGAGGACCCTTCTGCCATGTGCGTGCATTTGGGGCACTGCTGAGTGAGGTACGGTGTGTGGCAGGGAATGGTGCCACTGGAACAAGTCAGAAAGGTATCAAGGAAAATCTGAAGGGTATATGAGCAGATGTTGCCTTCCAGTGCCGGGGAATGGGACTGGGCACACATGATTTCCTTGGCTAGATGTGTTGTGTGCATTGGAAACTCCTGTGTTTGTTTAGCTCAGCTCGCTATTTCTTCTCAAGATACTTTTTGACGCCAAAGATAGGTGTAATCACTTTTCAACCCTCATTTTTTCCAAGTCATGWGGCCGAAGCCTGTGGCTCGGAGGCCTCTCAGGTCTCAGCTGAGCTGTCTGCGCTGGCCTTAGGGCCGATTTACAGGTCTCACCCAGATGAAGTTCTTGTACCTAGTCAAATGATCAGTGCTGAGTCTGCCCGCTGGATGGGAGCCACCAGCCTGGACTGACACCACAGGGGCTGCCAACTTTGTCTGGTAACCCTCGCAAGATCCCTCCTGTCCTGCAGCTAGAGGAAATTTCAGGAAGCCTCATTGATAGTCTTCCATGGGGAGCAAACCTACCACACTCGGGAGYGTCGGCGGAGCACAAATTCTCACAGCGCAACTTGACGGTCTTGCACAGGGTTTCAACAGTGTCTTTCGTCTGACAGAGGCAGCAGGCCAGATCACTGGGGAGTTTGCTAAAGACAAGAGGTTACTGGACAAAACCCCGGCATCTGTTGGTCTGTGGGTCCAACTCAGGTAACACACAGAGATAACGCATTCCAGTTGTGCTTGAATATCTTCTACAGCTCTGGAAAATTTATTTCCCTCCCAGGGGAAATTCTGATGGACAAAAATGTCCTCCAGATTTCTAAGAGAAGTTTCAAATAGAAAATAGTTTTCTCCGGTGACATCAAAATGTTGATTTTGCTCTCAAAAATAGAATCAATCCCCAAAGGTGATTTGAAACAGAAAAGCATACCCTCACTTGATTTAAGACTTCCCTATGAAAACCTGGAACACATCATATAAGTGGAGAAATTCTGTTTCTTAGCAGGTGAGTTTGGGGGTATCAAAACTAAACAGSTTTTTCTTTTTATGATTTGTATTTGTCTGAGCTGTAATTACACCCCTGAGCCCAGTCACGGACCTGAGACCCTACTGTTCAGTGCTGTCGCTCAGGGGCTTTGAACAGACTTTTGTAACAGGCTGCTGGATAGCAGGGAAAAATGAACAGCTCCAGGTGGGCGAAACTTGGGCTTACTGGGGTTATTTTGATGTGGCAGCAGGTTGGTTTGTTTCCCATGCAGACCCCTTGTCTCAGCAGTGGATTTGTAGGCAGCTGGGACCCAGTCCCCGCATACTCACAGCGTTTCCAAGTGGACTGCTGTCAGGAGGAGGGTGTGAAAGGTCTGCAGGGTCACTTGTGTTGCACCCAGGTCTCTGAAAGGATTTGCAAAATCAAGTTAGTTTTTCAGGCCACGTTACTGGAACTCTGCTGGGAGAACGAGCCCAGATCCCTGATCACAGTGGTGTCATTCACAGAGGGATCCACCTCAGCCTAAGCAGTCACACCAGTAGTTCCAAACCCTCTCACCTTCTTTCTGTTCCTAGCCGCGGGGTCTAAAGGAAAAAGGGATCCTGCAGATCTCGTGGGAGGCTCATGCGGACAGAGAGAATCCCCAGCTCAAAACCCCTTTCTGGCCCTCAGGAGCACAGTCCCAGCCCTCACTCTTGGTCAAAGGGAGACACTTCTTGTCCAGCCCAGGAGGGTGTTTTGCCTGACTGATGATACACATAGATACAAAGTGGAGTCTTTCAATCAGCAAATTGGAGTAAACCAGGAAGAAGAGGTGAGCAAGTTCATGTGGAAAATAAACTTAAAAAATTCCCTGAGGAACAAAGTGGGGCTTTTTTATTTTTTTTTAACCCATAAATAAAAACACATGTTCCTCAGACGGGGGCAGAATGCCTACTGGGAAGGAGCTGGGAATGTAAATGTCTGTGATGGGGAGGAAGAGATGCAGATGGACCTGTGAGTGGAATATATTTTTAAAAAGCCAGTGAGGAGACTTGACAGCTCAAAGTATCCTGCAAATGATTACAGCAATGAAAACAGTCCTGAAAATAGGTTATTTCCAGCACAGAGCAGCATATGGTGGATGGAGACCTGGAGATCGAATCCCGCTGAGGCCAATCCTTATTTCCCTGCCCTGCCACAGCCTCCCTGTGGGACCATAGCTGACTCCCTGGTTCCTCTGTTTGGTCTCCATCATGAGATGCCACTGTCCAGGRATGGAGATAGAAATGTGACAGGACCAACCTTTCAAATGTCACAGTATCCAGGGAGACTTTAGTGTATTCTTGGTGTACAGATGGACTGTAGGATCAGGGCTGGGCTTTTGGAGTTCACGCTTAGAGCCAAGTGATAAAACCTCAGCTCTGCCCAGCAGCCACCGAAGTGCGAGTGCTCGTGGTGCAACCACACAGGCTGCTGTCCCCACGCCAGCACTCACAACCTGCACAGATAAGATCCGTGCAGAGAGGAAACACACTGAGCAGAGACAAAAGGGCATCTGGGCGTCAGCAAAGCTGCGAGCAGAAAGGCCCTCTGCCAAAAGCACTGATGTCTGTCTCCCTGCAGAGCTCCCCCGAGAGCTGTGGRATGCTGCAAACCATCTAGGGTGCCGCAGACCACCTCGGGTGCTGGGCACCACTGACCTCAAGTGCAGGGGAATGGGGCCAGGACCCCATTAAACCGGTAAGGACAAGCCAATACTTACAGGTATTTGACTGAAGGTAGGTCGAAGAATGACGTGTCGTCGATAACAGATAGTGGGTTATGGCTTAGGATCCTGCAAAAGAAACCACAAGGTCACTATGACTGAGTGGAGGGAAGGGCCCTGCCTTTGGCTTTCTGTTTTTGTAACCTTTTCCCCATGTGTTTTCACTTGAGAATGAAAGTGATSCTGAGGTTAGTGAGAACAGGGAGAAGTAAAGAGCTTCTAACACTCAGACCACTGTTTCTGGTGCTGACTGCAACTCTGGAGCCCGTGGTAGCCCACAGCTGTAAGAACGTCAGCCTCAGTTTTGGCTGACACTTGGCTCACGATTCTTGCATTTTAGGAGAAGTGACAACACAGAGTCTGGCTGGGACCGAGCATCGTGTCCCTACAGGGCCTCCCTTTGGGACAGGGACAGTGAGGGAGAAAGGACCAGGAGAGAAGTGCGTCTTTGTCCCCACACTGCCCGGAGGGGTCACGTCCCCGCTTGGTTTGCAGCATCCCCTGCTCGTCCTCCCTGCGCCCTGGAGCCAAAGCTTTGCACGAGGAGCTGGGGGAGCTCAGGGSAGGGAACACAAGACTGCAGGGCAGAGGCCACCAGGGGACTGTGACTCCTGTGCTGGCGAGGACACGAGCGGCATGCGTAGGGGCACATACGTATCTCCCCTTAAACACACAGACTGTGTGCCACGATGAGCTGGCCCTGTGCAGCAAGCACTGGGGAAAGGGGAGGTCATTAGTTATAATTATAGTTATTTATACTTTTGTTYAGTATATATACTAAAGAGTAAAAATCTCAGTGCTTCCCAATCCATAAAAACACAGCTAAATCAAAGCAAGTTTCTACTAGATCACTGTAAAGCMCTTTGGTGATCATTGGAGTTTTCTCTTTGCCAGATTTCAAATTTGCAGCCTTTGAATATCAGAGAGGCCCAAAGGGAGCTGGATCTGATGTGGAATTGCACTGAAATCCCTTTTGCAGGTTCCTCTATACTACCTGAGTGGTGTAAAGAGGCTGCATGGTTGATACGGATCCAGCCCACTTTTATGGATGGCAGATGTGGATTGGGCTGAACAATTTTTACTGAAACCTCCCTGAAGAATTTCCTTTCAAGTGGAGAACAAACATAGGAAATTTCAGCCTGAAGATAAAACTTTGGCTCAGTGCTGTTGTCTGTGAAGGAGGCTCTGGGATGAAGACTAGAGGCAGCAACAGATGCRGATGGGCTGATTCACCAGCTACATCAGGTCCTGATTATCTCCAGCTAAAGGAGCAAAAGCCCAGAAGTGGATCTTTCAGAAAATACATTGCTTTCTCTCTTCTTCCACTCCACCTTCCCTTTGGTTCCCTTGACCAGGATTTTGGTGTTATTTTGGACTCTGAACTTTCTGTATTTTCTTACATTTCCAGCGCCCATAAACCCTTACTCTGTTACTACAACCAGGCAGGCAAAGCTGTGGCCAAGCTCTGTGAGAATTGCCATGCAGCCCTTCTTCTGCCACCCTGTCTGGTGTGCAAGGGACGCAGGCCTCGGGACAGCACGGAGCCTCTGGCTTTTCCCTATATATAATGAACCCTTGGTGGGCAAAATGCCCTGGCTTCTCACTTGCTTCAGATCCAGACTGAAACAGTCATCCTTTCCTTGGACGCTTCTTGGTCCAAGTACATATGGACTAGGACATGCTTTCCTAGAAGCTCGTGTCCAAAAGAACAAGCAGTCCTTTTGATGTATATTTTCGAGCTGCTTTGCCTTTTAAATGCAAGTACACAAAGTGAATGTTTTTGGCACAGTTATTATTATTATTATTATTATTATTATTATTATTATTATTATTACTATTACTATTACTATTACTATTATTATTATTATTATTATTATAAAAATTATGCGGCAAATTTTTGAGGGGCTTTTGCCAAACAAGTTTACTCGATTTGGGTGGGGAGCTTCTGTTGAAAAGGTGAAACTTCCGAGGAAAACAAATATCTCCCACAGAAGGCTCTCTCTGGGTAGAATCACAGTTGTTTTTTCTGCCTAACGYGTGTCAAAGCAGCCTACCCCCCTGAGACACTTCAGCCTCCGTCTTCCTCCTGCCCTCTCTCAYCCTCCCTGCCAAATCCAGCCCTACCTCACACCCTTGCAGGCTCCTGGCAGTCCCCAGATGACATCTAAGGTAGGATCCAGTTCTTTACTGGGATTTGCATCCCCTTTGGAAAAGTTCAAGGAGTCTGTGACCACTGGGCTGTGCCACAGCATCCTGGAGGAGATGCTCCACACTGGCCTTCCATCTGGCAGCCTGCGGGTCATCTTGCAACCAACACCGGCCTATGACCAAATCAAGTCTGCTCTACCCATGGTCACCGTGGTCACTGACGTCCTGATCCATGTTTAGACCTTGTCAGACTTACAGCTTCTGTAAAAACTGCATCCCATGCCAGGCCTGGAACGTGCCATTCCGGATCTGCGTGATGAGGTTCCCACCAAGGTTTCTGGGGAAAAAGAAGATGGCAGCAATGAATCCACTCTCTCCAGGAGGAAGCTGGTGCGGAGCAATAGCGATTTGTAGGAAATATGCAAATCCAAGGTAGAATAGGGAGGAAACTCTCCCACTTTCTCATTTGTTTAACCTGTCAACGGGAGGAAATGAAGTGCATATGTGCTTGATCTATTTCTGTTTCAGGATATAGTAAACCTTCAAGAAATGGCTTCTATTACAGCTGCATTTGGGCAACCACACTATTTCTCATCCTGCTGTGGGTCACCCAGCCATCTGCACTGGTCTCGTCAGCTCTATCTCGGTTAGTGTTTTAGCCCTAGAAATGTAGTCACTGTTCTAAAAATAATGGGAACATTTTCTAGCACAAAAGGGGTTGTAAATGTAAACAGACTTTCGTAAATACATTAGAAAAATGTTTTTATAACTCACATAAGTTGCAAAAAAGGAAGTGGCTCAAAAGCATGCTCCTCAATCGACAGGATTTTATTGCAGGATAAATCTCTGTTAAAATTAGAACGTGAAATGTTAATTGCATTTGCACTGTCATGTTTACTTTCCCTTGCTTTGAGCCTGGTAGTCCATGTGCTACATGGCTCTGATTTCAGGCAGTGTTTATATTTGATATTGGATTCCACCGGTGAATAACCTGTGATAACCCTCGTGCCTGGAGATGGCTTTCATCTCCTAGCTCTGATGCCATCAGAATTATTTCAGGGCTTGATTTTCCTCTATGGAAACAGAAAGATTTCTCTTGAGAGGCACAGTGCAGCATCTTCATGGATGCATGGACMACACCAACGTGTCACCCTCAGGATGTGCCACAGAGATCCTTGCCCTTGGGATCATCTGTGCTTTGTTTGCTGGTCAGCCAGAAAAGCCTCAACAAGAGCTGTCTAGCTGCAAGGCTCGGGGACAGGTTGGTAACTGCACGAGTGCTAAAAAATGAATTTATTCTTCCCCTCCTACACAATATTTTGGGAAGAAATTAGTGTAAAGGGACACTGTTTGGAAGCATCACAATAAAGACCTGCAGGGATAACCTAACCTCCACTTTCCATTGCAGCTCTGCTGCGAGATGTGTGTAAAGACTCAGCCACAGCAGGATTCTCCTGGCTCGCTCTGGAAATCAGAAGGTTCATTGTCTGAGCGTGAATCGCTGCCTGGCTTTGGTCTGCAGTCGACAGCGAGAGAAGTATTTTTGGAGTGTGATTCATCCCCTCCTCGGAGACGTTCCTAAGATCGCTTGGGTGAATGGGAAGTGCCTGTTCCTTTCCATGGAGAATAAAGAGAGTCTGAACAATTAGCTTACTCCCAGGCAATCATTAGGTGGCTAAAATTAGACATGATGAATGCACAAGGTTTCTTTGGTAGGAGCTGCCTTCCCTGCAGGAGGGAGAGCGCTCAGGAAGCCGCTGCAGCTCTGCTCACAGGATCTGGGCCTCCCACCACGCAGCTCCCGCAGCGTCTGGCAGCAGGGGCCACGGCTGGGCACGTGCATTTGGACGTGCTTTGGAGATGTTTCCTTCAGACCTGTCGATTAGCCTGTTTGCAAGTCTGTTTGATCCAAACTCACTTATCARCCACAATAAACCTATAAACCACATGCTGCAGAAGAGCTTTTCTGCTTTTTGGTTCCTGGATCTTTGTTTCCTAACACCTAGGCCACCTGTATGTGCTCAGTAGGCCAAGAGAGCCACGGACTTTCTCCTTCCAAGCCAATGTGAGTCCTAGAAAACACAAATTCCCCTTTTCTGGGAAAAATGCAAACATATAAGGGCCATACTCAATAAATGACATTGMGCAAAAGCTTGTGGGCTGCCTCCAACCAGGGCTTCCCTTGCTGTCCTTTTTTTTTTTTCATACAAGTGATATTTTTTCCTCTGATGTGAAGTTTCTGCTGCTTAAAGAGTGCACTCATGCATCTAGCAAGACTCAGGTAACCCGGGCTCTGGGCACTAACATCCTGAGCTTTCACAGGAGGATTCTGCAGCGGAGCAGAAGAGGACAAGATTTTGCTATTCTTTTTTCACACTTCCTTTGTGCCTCTGTCTTTTACCGCACAGGAAAACCCAAGAAATATGAAAAGTTGAGCTTCAAAGAGAAAACAAAACCTGAACGCTCCTCCTGCTTCCTTGCAAACAGTGTTAGAGGCAGAAGACTTGTTGCAATCTCATGTGACACTGTGTAGGCACAGATGCACATTTGTTTTCCCTCCAAGAAGGGGAGGGATTTRACTGGATAAGGCCCTGAGCAACTTGGCTTTGAAATTAGCCCCGCTCTGAACCAAGGGCTGGAGAAAGGACCTCCCAGTTTCAATCTGTCTGAGATTTTGACATTGGAAGAGACATTATAGGYTACACTAGGGACTCCTCTGTCTCTCTTTGGTTGCCAGCAGAATTTCAGGAAGATAATAAATAACCAGAGAGACTGTCCCCAAAACTGTCACCAGTGTGGGGTGTATTGCAAGTTACCCTGCGTGTATCATGTTTTCTCCATAAGGATCCTCCCACTGTACCGTATTGCAACAGAAATGCTCAGCACCAAGACCCCTCTGTTTTGCAGGGAATGTCGCCTGGAACACGGGAAGAATAAGGTAAATTTCTAGGAGGCTGGGTAGAGCAGCCGGGGCTCAAAGGGAAGGCTGGTGCCACGCTCCTCCCAGCGTACGGCACACGGCGACAGGCTGCTCTGAACCCTCCTGGGAGGTGGATGGTACGTACAGGTGCTTCAGCAGGAGCAAACCCTCCAGCGAATGCCTCCCCACTGACTTCAGAGCGTTGTCCTGGAGAACTCTGCAGGGAGACAAAATGGGCACTTACAGCTCTACAGCGGGGAGTGAGGTTTTTGGAGGGATGTTCTGCAACAGCTTTACTAAAACGCCTCTTTGTTTCCCCGAGTCACTGCAAGGACCAATTCGACCTCAAGACCAGACACTTGTCCCTGTGTTGCTGCAGCTCAGTGCAGTCWCATCATTGATTAAAGAAACTTGGGAATGGCCCTGTAGGATCAAAACTTTTCCACAAGGGCCACAGCTCACAGCATCTCTTGCCATCCCGGGAAGCACAGGGAATTCACATCCCTGTTTGCTGAGCATCTCGGGTTTGAAATCAAATGAAAAWGGTTTCTGTTTCGTGTTCGTCATGCCCTTGGCTCAAAAGCCAGACCAGAGGGATGGAAAACATCCAAACTCACCACATTTCAAACACTAGGGAATACTCACAAGTACTCAGCCCACAGGAATTCCCTCCACACCGGTGTGTCAATGGAAGAAATAGTGTTGCCGGTGAAATCTCTGCAAAGAAAAGATTGGCACATTGTAATCGTCGTGTAAAAGCTCCACAGAAAAGACTGCTTGCAAAATGAACTCCCCGTGTCTGATATTTCTTGGTGCCTGAGCTGCTCATTCCCCACAACAAAATACCCCGGGCTTTCAATCAAGCATTTGTAGGGTGCTTCCCGATCCCACAAATCCCACTGTTTCCTCACGAAGCAGGGGCATCCCAGAAGGGTAGACCTTGAAAAGCACTCGGAAAAGAAGACTGTTTCCCTGCAAAATTGGTAGTGAAACTATAGCAAAATTGGTTTAAGGAGGCAGCATTCCCCGGGCCTTGAAAACCGAGKAGGGTTCAGGTCACGAGCACGAGGGGAGGACGCGGATGATGCTGCCGCGGCCTGCGGCTCCTAGCAGCCATTGTGTGTCCTGTGTGGGGAGGCAGGTTGAGGCCGGGACACAGGGAAGGCCGGTCCCCACAGAGGGGTCAGCCCCGCCACGGCAGCGGGCGATACTCACAGCACAGAGAGGGCCAGGCGGCGGGCGGCCTGCGGGACGCTGGCCAGGGCGGCATGGCTGCAGTTGAGCAGCCGCCCCTGGCAGCGGCAGGGCGAGGGGCAGGCAGTGCCAGGCCGCGCCAGGAAAGGGGCTGCTGCCACCGCCATCACCGTCAGCACCGCSAGGACGAGCGGGCGGCAGGGCCGGGCCCGGCCCATGGCGCCCCAGGGGCGGGCGGCGTTGCTGGGCAACAGGCGCCGCAGGCCTGCAGGCCCCAGGTAGGCCCCAGGTAGGCCCCGCYGGGCGCCGCTGCCCCCTCCTGCACATCACGGCGCATCTTCCTTTTAGAAACCCCTACATTTGATGTGTAGTCAACATGGGGGATGGGTCCCCAACCCCGCAGCTCCGACTAAGCCCAGCTGCCCTGCAAATGGATGGCGGGGTGGAGGTGGCCTGTTCCTGCCAGCTCCTTGTGCCCGTTGGGCCTCATGAACCCTCAATGTAGACAGGCAGCAGGGAGAYACCAGGCTCTAATTTCACACCAACCCCCTGGTCTTTCCAGCAGCATGAAGGGGGCATTTTGGTAGCTTGTAGCCATGCTGCAGTGCTTCATTTTCCAAGCAGGAWGAGCACTGCGAGCATGGGGTGGAGGATCTGGTGGAGGATCTTCTGCAGCCACTGCAGGTCTGTCCCCGCGCTTGGTTATTTCCAGCCGTAAAGCACTGCATGTCACTGCCCTTGTAACTCCTCTTCTGACCTCGGCTGCCAGCCCCTGGATCTCATTTCACCTTTGTGCCGTCCAGGCTAAAAATCCCGCCGAGCAGTGGGCATCTTCCCTGGGGTCTCCCACATCTTGGCCACCTAGTGCTAATTGCAGAAGTAAAAAGAGACAAGCAGAGGCTTATTACCAAAACCATAATTATCTCCCCCCACATGCACCTGATTTGCAGACCTTGGCATAGAATCACACTGAAGATCCTTCCTCCGAGGTTCATTTACCACACAGACAGCTACAAAATACGATTCCACTCAATTTAATGAAAAATGTATGTTCATGGCTTGAAAAAGAACCTTTGCTTTACCTCACGAAAATGTCCCAGCTCCTTAGTTTGCTAGCTCAACACATGGCTTAGGCTTATCTCTTTAAGAGAAATTTCACCTAGAGAAATTCATTTTTCTGTTGTGCCTCGGCACACATGGCTAAGTCCCACAGCTACTCCTGCTGGCAGAAGCTTTTTCTACCTGTCGCTGTCACTCTCTTGAAGATCAGATCTAACCTGTACCGTAGCAGTTCCAGGAAGGGCCTATTTGTTTTATTTTTAAGCACTATACACATCTGGTATACTGTCTAAATAACAATCATGCAGCCAAGCTCACTTCCATATATAGCTGACCTGGATAAGTTGACAGGCAAACACTTTCTTCTCCAAAAACAATATACATTTTGGGGCTTAATTTTAGTAACRCCACGTTTATTGCCCATTTCTTTCTCCGTTACGTATTTGGGGAAAGTGCTGGATATGAGGCAGATGTCATTTCACAGCTTTAGACTTTCAATCTCAATCAGATACCGCAGCACTTTACAAAATATCTGAAGACTGGGCCACACTAATTAGACAGTGCCTCCTGTTGAAGGAGGTTATCATCAAAGCTGAGATCAGACAAAACTTCCTCTTCYTCAAAGTCAATCTGGTCCAAGGACAATTCATTGACCTGAGAAAAGAAATCAATACTGAATTAGTTTCTCTCCCACATATTCTAACTTCCTCTCCCTGCACCTTGAAACAGAATGCACTTGTTACCATGTACAAGAGACGGCCTTTGTACAAATCAGGAATGGGAATCTACAAACTCAGGAACGTTTCTATTTCAGAATGACTGACCAAAATCACAAGGCAATGAACTGAAAGGGCACCCCGCAGCTCTCCTGCCATGAGAGCTGTTCCGAATTCCTGTGTTAGCTATTCACTTGGGGCTGGTAGGTGCCTTGTGGAGACACCACCAAATTGCTCCCACACACCATCACCAGGAGCGGGAGACTGCAGGGGAGGTGAGGGATGAGGTTTACAAACCTGGTAAATGCAGGTTTGAGAAGCAGCAGGCTTCCTGCCTCGCTTTGCTGCACTCTAATGGCCATTAAATGTTAGGTCACTTCTCCCTGAGTTTAAATAAAAGTAGGAGTTGAAAGGGGCAGAAGAAAATGCACAGAGCACAAAACAGCAGAAATGCATTCCTTCCAGCTGATATTTGTGATGGATATYAGTTACTTCACATAGAAAAATACCTCGTATTTTAGGGTTACACTGCAGCAAGAAAGGAACTCTGTCTGCTGATACCAGGTGACTCAATGTCATGAAATGGGGTAATGTGTCACAAGGTTCATTAGACATTTCCTTAATGCAAATTGCAGGAGGAGCTGGACACTGTACCGCACGTTGCTGACACATCATGTGAGACTGCTGCTTGCTTTCAGAAGAGCACCGTAGCAGTGACTTTCCCTGGTAAATAACTGCTGTCAAACCAAGCAAGATGAAAACACCCCCCCGTTCAGGACGTGCTGTGCACAAAGGCAAAACTTCATCTCGCTGAGCAGGATGATAAAAGTTTTATTATTGCACCTGGATATTTTTATTCTTTGCATGCTAACAGATCCCATGATTAACCACAGGGATTTCATATAGCCTTTTAACAAGCATTCCCTCCGGGGTAAGAATAAATTTGTGAAATTCTTTTCTAGATAAAGAGCGTCATTTATTTAAGAACTTATTAAAAATCATTTGCTTTAGCTTACTCAAACTTTGCTGGGATTTTCACTCTCACATTCTATGAGAAAGGAGGCCTGGACACTGTCAGGTGCAGGACCTGTCAGCCCACATCATCCAACTGCTCRTTATCCTGTGCTATTTAAAATATCATTGCAACTCTGCACAAAGATACCCAAGAAATTAAGAATCTTAAAACTTTACTGTGTTGTAGAATTCCAAGGTGCAATTACTTTCTGGACTTCAAGTTCAGGTCATTGCACAAACAGAGGATTTCTGAGGGCGTAGCAGTAACAACTGTGTCTCATCTCTAGATGTATCACACAGCTGTCGTACAAAGCTAAATATCCCCCRGGTTTACCTGAATTAGCCCCTTCAGTTCCTCTTCTGTTAAAGAGTCTGTGGGCTCCTCTTGGGTGCAGTTGTATTCCACAGCCACTTTACCRTTGTCTGAATCAAATACACAGAATAAACAGCCAGAGACACAACTGCGTGTAAAAATAACAAATACAACCCAAACTCCTTCTCAGGATGGGGCTGAACAGGATCAATCTGCTCATTGTTCAGCATGGCGGTAGATAGAACAGGGCCATTTTATTCTTGCATAACAGACCACGGGCTCTAGGTGATTTGTTCATTTGCATAATACAGCCATTTTACTGTGAAACACTGAACTTCCCATATCGATTTAGGCAGCRCTTGCTGGCTGCAGTGTTACTATGGATGTGGACAGAGCTCGTGACTCCTCCTGTCACAGCTGGGTACAGAAACAGAGGGCATGAGGTTGCTTCTACTGTCAAACAAGCTCCGATGGAAACAGGATTGGGCTGTACCACTTTGAGGACTGTTGTAGTTTTGAAAGCGCCCAAAAAGGAAGGAAGAGAAGGGTTTGTGATGTTAATTATGAGGCATGGGGGAGAAAAGTGGTAGTTACTGCATGGCACAACTTAAACGGCCTGCTGTGAATCTGCAGAGCTGCCTTTTTCTCAGACCTACGTGCCTGTCTTCTCTGCAGGAAATCAAAAGGCTGTGACTAAATGAAAAGGAATTTGAAAGTGAAGAAGCAGAACAGATGAAGCAGTAGCATGATAATTGCTGGTCTCTGTTACGTGGTGGGCCAGAAGGCAGGTAGCGCTGCAAAACATCGGAGTCCAGAGATGTACCTTTCCAAAGGAGGTCTCAAAGAACCCATGGGAAGAACCTGACAGGTATTTAAATCCTGCTGGATTCAACAGAGCAAGTTCCTGCTGTACCAGTGACTCAGCACGAAGGGGTGTTTATTGGAAAGGGCTCCTCTGTGTTAAATTAAGTAGAGCAGCATTGACCTGGTCACACGAGGGTATGTCCTAATGAGACAAATGCATGAGACTGAAGTACTCAGATATTACATAAAAGGGGATCATCTAAGAGCTCAGAGAGCACAACRCAAAGAACCCACAGAGAGCAGAGATGACTTTCTAGGCACAGAGCCAATTTCTATAGTTACAAACYGCACTGACAGTAGCCCCTAAGGCACAACACTGTGTGCAACAGCAAGGCATGGACTGTGACAACTGCCTGGCCAGGAATCAGACAGGAACAYGCAACACGCTGCAGTTCCAGTAATGCTACCCCTGCACTGCGCTCACCTCCATATTCAGCATGTGCACCTACAGTGCTATTAAGCATTTCAGAAATGAAAGATCGGTTTGTTTCCTTTCACTTACACAGCTCACGTGGCGGGACCACTCGGTTAAATCACTGCACACCACCACTGAGACTCCCCAAACCCCACTGAATCCTAAGCAAGGTTCTGGGTAAATGAACTCACGTTSATTTTCATGGAAGTTATATAGTCCTCAGTCCAAACACCCTAGTGCTTAACACAAAAACAAACCTTACCTAAAACCACGAGGAGTATCTTCTGAAAAGCACTGGATAAAGCTTTCCCAACTGCGAGTTTCTGAACTCTTCTTGTGGCTGTGACAAACTCGAGAGGATCTAAACCAAAGGAGACATAGGTTATTGATGTTAGGATGACACTTTACATATGAAAGCAAACTGCCTCGTACTACGAAACGTAAGCAAAATTCCCCTGGGAACCAAATATACTGATATGGATCTGATGAGAAAGCTGCTTATGCTTTGTCAGTAATTTGCAGTGTGTCAGTGTCCTCATGAGGGCTCTGTGCACCAACCTAGGCAAAGCAGCACATTCTCAGCCCTACAACAGCACCCTGCCCAAGGCACCAGGCAGGGGTGACGACCCCAGCAGGCATCTGAGCTGTGCCACAAGCTGAGGATCTCTTGAGAACTGATGTGAGCACAGCATGCTCACATCAAAGGCAACCGTGAATAATCCAGGCAGGAAATGAATAATCCTACAGGTAAGAGAAAGTAGTGGTGTGAAGTAGAGAGGAAACAGGCATGTTCAGGATGCCTTGCTGTAGAGCACAGCAGCTCGCAAGGCCCTTGCACATTCCTGTCTCCAGCTAAACAGAGATCTTACATCAGATTCCCAAAATGCAAGGAGGACCAGCCTCTGGCAGCTTGTGCAGCAAAAACCTACCTTCACCATTTTCTATGTTGGCCTCGGCAAGGCCAACTCCCCTGCTGCATACCCCGTGCCTGGGTATTGTCACTTCCACAACACACACATATTTAAGGGATTGCTTCTGCAAGGTCTTTCCCATCTCCTCATTCTCATCGTCAAAGCCAGAAACATTCTGCAGCTGTCAGGAAGACCACAAAATAATTACAATTAAATGGAGCAATTAAACAGAAAGGGGATACAGTGATCACCTGGGTCCATGCCTGCGTAGTGCAGACCTCCTCTGCACAGTGCGTGATTCTAGGTCAATAACACACTGCAGAGCCACAGCAGGGATGTTCGCTCTTCTGACTCTCATGCAGAAACATCTCGGGGTCCCTGAGCCCCATCTTAGTCATCTCAAACACTTTCAGCACATGAAGACTGTTGTCACGTTCTGGCACTGCTTCAAACACAGCCACATGAAAGCAGTCCCATTTGCACGAACAGAAACGCAGTCAGCGCCCTTGCCCACAGCGCTCTTCTCTCCCTGGGCTTTCAGAACACCCTCACTTGTGGTCCAAAGCACTGCTCCTGTGGCTGGCAATAATTTGAGGACAATTCTGTTCATCCCACCAATTGCTCCAGTTTAGAGCGTGGGATGAGGGAAGGGAGGAACAGAATGGATGGGAGGAAGGGAGGAAGGGATGGACAGAAAGGGCCCCTTACTGTGATGATGCGACTGGACCAGCCGTTAAAGCCAAGGTAGTGGTTGGCCAGTTCTTGGCATTTGTTGCTGTTGAGAGCCAGCACCGGCATCTGAATCGCTCTCTGCTTGGTGCAAACACAAACCTGTTGGGGAGAGAAGAGCCCTGGTTGTCCAGACTTTGCTTCCAGAGTTCCCACTGTGGACACCCCACTGGTGGCTCTGGGGGAGAGGAGGTTTCACACCCAGGGCCACTTCACCTACCTTCAAGGGAGATTTCTGGAAGAGCCGTTGCCCGTTGCACACGCGCTGGGCTCTGCGGGCATCTCGGCAGGAATAAAACTTGAGCACGGCGTAACAGCCAGGCCCTGCCACGGCAGCGTTCCTGTGCACGCGCACCGAGTACAGCGGCCCGAACTGGGAAAACGCTGAAAACAGGGAGTGCTGAGGAAAAGCAACGGAGACACGGGCGCTTTGAGGATCCCTTGCAGCTGCTCCGCGGTAGGAGCAGCAGCTGCGGGGACAGGACAATTCCCAGGACCTGACTGCATACAAAACAAGCAACGTTTTGTGCTGTTTTTCCTGTATAGCAGCAGCACTMCCTGCAATAATCAGGAGGACCAAATATATTAGGCAGATAACCACTTTTTTCCCCACAAACTTACACTGAAACCCCTCACTCTGCTAGCATCTCATTCCCAATATTATCCTGCCTCTTGTCTGTGAGGAAAGACGTGTCCCTGGGTCTTCTGTCCCCAGCATCCTGTCCCCCCGTCCTCATCCGAGACTCTCTTCGCCCACTGCTTGGCCTCAGAGCAGMTCTTCTTACACAGATAGACTGACTTTATTCCCGCTCATTGAGTGTTTTACTGGACCCAGACACTGAGGACGGGGCTGAAAGTCGGGTTGGGTGTTCTCTGCCACACCTCGGGGCCACGCTGGGCCCAGAGAGACCACAGAATGATAATAAGAAACTAAAAAGAAGGACGTGTTCTTGGCGCGCTGAGAGAAAATGGCGCCGGGCAGGAGGCCGCGGCTCCTCCTCCATGGGGAGGCCGCGGCCCCACGGGTCTCTCCTCACCTCCAGCCCCGGCGCTGCCTCCAGCCCCCAGAGCAGCAGCGTCTGGGCGCTCGCTGCCGGCACGCGGAACTCCAGCACCTCCGCCATGCCGGGCCCGCGGAAGGGAAGATGTTCCGGCCCGGCCCCCTCAGCCCGGCCCGGCCCCCGCCGCTCTCCCGGGAAGGAGGGTCTCATGGTGGCCGCGGGGAAGGGCGCAGCGAGACACACACAGGCTCAGCGGGTAGCGGCTTTATTCTCCTCAGGCCAAACGGGTGCCCGCGGCGGGGCGCGGGGGCCCCCCTTGCGCTCGCCCCTCAGATGGTGCAGTTGCTCTCGCCGAAGCGGCGGCACTTCATCACCTTCAGGTAGGTCTCCACCTTGTGCAGGTCCTTCTTGAAGCAGGAGAGCAGCCCGTAGTTCTTGAGCAGGGCGTCCTCGCTGCGCAGGTGGATGTCGAATTTGTCGTAGGTGGATCTGAGGAGCGGCGGCCCCCGCGGGCTCCGGTCATCCAGCTCCTGCCAGGAGGTGCCGGGCGTTAGCCGGGACGGAGGGGATGGATGGAGGGGACCGGAGGTGCAGGGATGTGGATAGAGGTGGATGGAGGAGGACAGAGGGGGACGGACAGGGAATTCCTTGTGTGGTGCTTCCTGTGTCCACCATTCCTTCCATCCTTCTTCAGTCAGCCCTTCTTCACCAGCTTTGGAGCAGTTTCAGGTTCCTTTTGCCACATAGCTTTAAAAAACTTTTTTTTTTCCTTGCCTTTTTTTTTTTTTTTTTCCCTCTTAGGCCCTCATATATCCCACTAGTTTCTGGTAAGCTACGTGTTTACAAGAAGACCCCAGGTGCGGGGATGGTTCTGCAGCCGGTTTCACGCATATGAGACCGTCATCGCAAAGCGAGCCGGCCCCCGTGCTGCAGCGAGGGCAGCCGGCGTCTTCCGGGGCCTCCCAAAAGGTGAAAATGCTCAGGGTTTTCCCATGGCAACCCCAAGAGATGGGGAAAGAGGCAAATAACTCTGTCTGTTCTCCCACTTTCCCAGGGAACAAAGCTCTAACCCAGACCCAGCTTCGTGCATCCGGAGATCAGAGATGTGCGACCTGCTACCGCTCCTGCTCCACTTTGCTCGATATCTGACACAGCAAAAACAACGTTTTTTTCATTAACTCAACTAGTGGCTTAAACTGACGCGATACATTTGTTTGGTTTCTCTATACCACTTCCCAATACCCTAGAATATAACGAAATGGCAACTGAAACCTGGAAACTCAAATGATGCCTTTCTGCAGCTGAAGCTGGACCAGGACAGAATATCTCCTTTTGCTCTCAGAGCTTGGCTTTCAGGGTTATTTAGATGATTAAAACTGTAAATAAATTTCTAGACTCATTTCACAGAGATCTAGAGCTCAAGATCTAGCTACATTTTGGTGCTGCCAGATAGACTTCCTTACAGAGTGAACTCACCTGGCAGGGGATCCTGATAGGCAACAGTTTCATTTAAAAAAGACAAAAGCAGGGAATGAARTGCCCTTTCTGAAGATCGTTCTCTCTCTGTCTGCTCTCTAAATGCTGTATTCCTGAAAATCTCATTTAAGGGAGAGACATGAAAGTAAGGGCTTCCACCTGTACAGATGTAAAGGGGTTTGTTTCTGTAAAATGTCATTAAAGTCATGTTGAAGATCACCTTCCTCTCTGTGATCTGAGTGATTAGGGCAGTATTATTGACGTTATGCTTTTTCTTATATTACCCATTGAAGAAATAGGTGCAGTGGAGTGTCATAGTTTGATTATGATGAAAAATCATAAGAGGTTCCAGTGGAGGTGGGGACTTTTCCACGGTCTTTGGATCGTGGGGAAGACCCTGACTGGTCTGTGCCATGAGTCTGGGAGATATCTGGTATCCTGCAATCACGACACATGCTGCAACTTACCCTCATCAGAGCTTGGATCCCTTCTTCTAGGTCCTTCAGTTTTTCATAGACTCTGTCTGAGGTGCCAAAAACCAGATTGTTTGTGAACACCTTGCTCAGGTATTGCACCGGAGTCAACCAGGACTGGATAAGAACCAGYGAAAAACGAAGAAGCTCCATGTCCTGAAATGAAAGAAAACAGTGGTCAGAGTTTTGTAGGTGAGTTGTGGAGTTACCTGTGTGTCCCCATTCCTCTGAAACAGCCCAAAGGTGACCCAGAGATGTCACTGCTTCCGCAGCTTTAGCAAATATAAAGAGCTGAGAAGTSCTACCCAGAAAACTATGCTGTGCAAACAGTATTTTTATCTCCTCCTTGGTAAGGGAATATGATTTATAGCCTAATCYGGAGGAATCTTTCTCCATGCAGAGTGTGCACGGTGAAGCAGGGGAAGAAGAACAGTACCTCAGAAGTGCTGGAGATAAAAAACCTTGCAGGTGGAAATCCTCTGGTCCCCTATTGAAACACAGTTGGGCTCTTAAAAGCAGCAGCTTGCCGAGGGGAGAGAACTTACTGATTTCTGCTGGGCATCGTCCTTCCCTGTGGGAGCAGGAATGGTTTCCGAGTAACAAAATGCTGCCTGGGAATTTTTGTTGGCGTGTCTCTGGTCGTCCGGAATGTAGGTGCGTTCCTGTGGGGACATCCCAAATACACTCCCTTGATCACTTTTGTCGTGGTATTCTGAATGGTTACTCTTTGCAAGAAAGATGAAATAAAAAGCATGTCCGTGCAAGGCTGTCAGATAGGGAGCAGGAGTTCCCAAGCTGGCTCAACAGTTACTGGAGCTAAAGGTCATCCTCTTGTTAAGCCAAAGTGCTAATACAATTGCACAAAACATTTGGGTTAGTAATAGGAGGAGTAGATGCCCGGGCGCAGTCCCCAGACCACCAACAGAACAAGGAGTCGATGCCCCGGTACCGCAACACTTACGAACTCTTTGTACGTCTCGGCAGCCAGGAGGTGAAGGTGCTGAGCCCTCAGCACGGCGTTGGCAAACAGGTTGGAAAGGGGCATGGCCGGGAAGGTTGCAGCTTCCTGTGGCCACTGCAATCCCAGTGCGATCACCGCGATGAAGAGAGGAGAAAACCACGACCCTACAGCAAAGAGAAGGAGAGAGAGGTTAGCAGTTTCTCAGTGACTGTGCTGAGGAGTGGGTGGCATCTGTGAGTTTCTACTCGTCCTCTTCTGGCCTTGCCATCTGAGGGCTCACCTTGCTGGACGTCTTGTCTCCGTAAGTAAACTTAGATCCGTAGCTCCCCTAAGACAAGCGAAAATCCCTCCTTTCTCTCTAGACCTCAGCCCTTGTGCTACTCCCTGCTACGAACACTGTTTTCCTGGCTGAAGTCATCATTGTTCCTTGAAAACTAGAGTGCATCCCTGCTGTTTTCCCTAACATGATCATCAGGATTTTCTTTAGGTCACGGCCTCAGGAGGAGAGTGCAGTGAGCAAGCAGAGGACAGTGAGTACAAGGTACCATCCCAGGTGAAGGACTGGAAGTAACTCACTTTACCTTTGTTTTACCTCACCTACTGCCTGCTTCCACTGGGACAAGAGCTGATTTCCTTGCCCATATGGGCACTAAAGCACTTTTGTTCTCTGCCGGACACACCTGTAAGACTTGGTGGTCTTGGTCAAGCCTAAAGCTTTTAATCCATGCAAGTGTCCATCTGTGCTTACTGAGACCACAGAGATAAGCTCAGCCTAATACCTTGTGGTGGAGGAATACCCTGAAGCATGTAGGTCTTCTGCACTAGACATCATCCTGATCCCTGGCTTAAGCCTTAAACGTGAGTTTTAATATCACTGCCCGAATTTTTGTTAGTAGTAACTACTGTAACTGCCGCTGCCCTTGTTCTTCATGTTCACAAGCCTTTTTTGAGGCTAATGATTGTCTACGTCAATTCATCAAGGTCACACTGTAGGGAATTCTATTCCATTTCATTGATTTATGAGTTACACATTTTAATTTAGGGCTCTCACTGAATGTATATGGCCCACCACCCCACCACCTCCTGTGTACCCTATCTCCCACCACCCTAGGCATGCAGGCAATCCTTTAAAATTGAAATAAAGAAAAATACCTGGAGCCATTTCTGACTGGTGAGTTGCTCAGGTGTTGCTTGAAAATCAATGATTCTTCCTTTCATCTGGGTCTGGTAACTGTTGAGCCACCCCTTATATAGTAGGGGTTCTGTTTAAAATGTATATTTTGTGTTCATGATCGCAACAACCTCTCTGTATCTTCCCCATGCATAAATGCACACGTGTTCACAATGGTGCTACCTAATTGTACTCATTTATACATAGATTTAAAAGTTGGGGAGGATGTTTGCCTAGGGATAAAATTCACGCTGAATTATTTCTCCATATTCTGTTTATTGCAAATAGGGGTCTTATCATCATTGGAAGACCCAACCTGAATCAGATCAGCTCTTTCACACAATGGAATTTCCCACAGTGGGTAGAAAACCCACCAGGTTTCCCAGCTGCTCCAGGTGGGCTCTGACCTGCAGTTAACAAGACAAACTGGTCAGTTTGGAAGACTTCTGACAGAAAGCAAGTGGGATTTTTTTTTTTTTTTTTTTGCATTATATTATAGAGCTGGATGGATTTTCCAAGATAAATTATTTGTCTACCGTGTAGCTTTTTTCTTGCTACTAAAACTTCACAAAATTAGCAAATAGTTTTGGTGGAAAAAGGCCTTTTTTTCTTTTTTTTTTTGAAAAAGAAACAAAGCATCTTTTGTCCTTTGAGGTAATGGTTTGATTCACAGCTTCAGCCAATGTATTAATTTATTTACRTGTGGAATTAAAAACACAGGACAAATGTAATTTTCCTGATATGACTGTTTAAGTACTGAACTGRGAAAGTCATTTGCAAAACTCTACGTTGGGAGAATGCGAAGTGTAAAACACAGAGGGGCTGTTTCCAAACAGGGACAGAACAAAATTGTTCGAGTGAGCTGGCTCACCTAGCACAGGCTTGACGAAGTGCCCTCCTAGCCATGTGCTTCTCCGGGTACCAACCTGCCCTTTGCAAATGCAGATCCCAGAGCTCTGGGAGGTTCCTCAGCTCTTCAGCTGGGCAAAGCTCTGAGAAGGACCTCCTGTGAAGCACCTTCTGCTCTTTGGGCGAGATACAGACATGAACCATCTGTGGATTAAGCAAAGGGCTGCTGTGGAATCAAGAGTGCAGAGGAGGTGGAGGAAAAGCAGAGATCATAGCATATGTCTCCTGGCCGTTGAAGAGGATGAGGCAGGACCTGGGATGGCCAACACCAGTGAAACCGGAAGAATTTACTGCTTCCAAGGCACCAACTGCCCCAAGCCACCGTGCTCTGTCCCTTTTTGTCCACGGCTGTTCTCAGGGACAGTCCAGCCATCACGGGCAGCAAACTTGGTGCCCATGGCCCTGGGTTGGCCTGGAGGGTTCCAGTTTCCATGAGGCAGCATCGTCTCCGGAGAGCTGCTTAATAAACATGCCGGGGAGAGCGCGGTCTGTTCCGAGAAGCCCCTCGCTGTTTGTTGCTGGAGACCCGGTGGTGTCACAGCGTAAATGTCAGTACCTAGAGAAGCGAGAACAGTGGGTCCTGCTGCTATCAGGTATCCAGTCACCCAATAGCCAGCAACATCTGGGGGTGTTTTTCTGCTCCAGATCGTGTTTAAATATTATGTCAATACTGGTCAGAGATGAGCAGAGCACCCCAGCCCAGCACGGGCTCTGCTCCCTGGTTAGCAACGATGCTCCACCGCTGCAGCTAGATTTGTACAGTGCCTTCAGCTAAGTCCTTGCCCTGGTGTCTCGCCAGCTCTGATAGTAAATCACGGTGATTAATCAATGCTTTTTATGTTGTAGCCAAGTGCGGAGATGCCAGGATGTTCCAGGCTGTGTGGTGTCCCTGGACCTGRTTTGTTCCTTGCTTATATCACCCTGGACATTAAAAGAAGCAGAGTTTCTGTGAAGAAGGTGGTGCATGACCTGCACTGGCCAAACACATGACGCTAACAAATTACAGTTGCATAACTGTCTCTCACACACGGATTTGACCTTTTTCTAGCTTTCAAGTGCCCTTATTTTTGACCCAAAGTAGTGTCTCATAAAACGCCATGATGTTCTGTCATTTCTAATTTCCTTTTCTCTTTTGCAAGAGGAAAAATACCTGAATTCTCTTCAAGGTGGTCCCCCTTCAAGCATCTTCATGAGGTGTGAGCAAAAAGCATCCTCTTTTTGCTGAGTGTGGTGAAAATTAGTATTTGCTRTGTGAGCTGGAGCTCCGACCCAGGAGCCAGCTCAAAGGGCTGGCTGAGCAAYTTGGTGGGCAACCATGTGGTTAATGCAGCTTGTAGGCAGATGTTGAGCATCTCTGCTCRCTCACCAACTCCTGAGATGATAAATACTCTTTTTTCAGATTGAACTGGTGCTTTTATTTACCAGAGCTAGAACTGCTTGATGCAGCCTCCTAGTTCCACTGATAGGAAAGGGAGCAGCTCCATCAAACACATTTGGAAATGGTAGATCCAGGACTACACCCCAATGGGGCTTCAGACAGTTGTCTGTCTGCTCATCCTGCTGCTAGCAKGAATACAAATCAGCTAACAATATAGAGTATATACTGAAATGSATTTATTTACACTAGCTGAAATTTAAATACAAGCCTGCACCAATATAAAATTACAACAAAACTTGACTCTAGCTTCACTAGAAACTAATCAAAGAGTTTGAAATAAAACCCCAGCACTACCGAAACATTGATTTGGTTCTGGCATTTTCAAGGAGGCCAAGGCCCTGAGCTAAGTGGGGAGTTGAGCAGCAGAGCAGAACTGGGGTTGCTGAAACTGCTTTTGACATCAGCGCTTCCTCTCCAGGTGCAAGCAGCAGACTCTCCTTATTTCATCCTGTTCAGCTAAGCCAATTCAGTGGGTTGTTTATATGAAGCTGAGAAAGCAGTTGGGAATTACGAAGACCGGAAAAGTTGCCTTCCCCTTTCATTTCCTAAAGGAAAACAAGGCACAGAGGGATGAGCTCCGAAATCTGGGCAAACGTGGGAACCAGGAGCAGGCAGTTCACTTCTCCCACGGTGAGCATTTCTTTCTTTCATTAATCAATCTTATAAGTAAAACATGTTTAAGCAATATTTATATACATATGGATGTAACTAATTTAGGATAGTTTGATTTTGCTAATAAAATATGCCCTTAAAATGCTGGTTTTGTGCTATTTAGATTGAGACCCCATTTCCATGAAAGTGGCTACCAGTAAACAAGAACCACCCTGTCACCTGCTGRAAAGTCCTATTGGCTCCCATTTTTGCCCTCACTTTTCAGAACAAAATCTACACATTCAAGCCAGGCTCCCTCCGCTACCAAGGGACACGTGCACGCAGACCAGGATGTTCCCTCCCAGCTGCTTCATGTCATGGCTAATTTATCCCTGGAAGTGACTTTTTTTCTTCCCTAGTCAACCCTGCAAGGCAGCAGTGGTCAAGTTTTTTAACCAGTCCCTCATCCCCCATTAGCCTTGGGACCCAGCAGCAGCTCCGTACCCACTGAGCATGTTGAATTGCTCATTTTCTGTGTCCCTCGGGCAGGCTGACACTACCATGTCCCTGCTGAGGAGCAAGGTTGGTCCTTTCCTAGTGGGAACACACGTGGTTTCCCGTCCAGGGAGCAAATTGCTCTTATTGCTCCTTATTCGTGGTGCGGGGCCCAGGGCATCCCACTGGCACCAGGGTTATGGGATGCACCAGGACTGGGCACAGCAGGGTGGAGCTCGAATGTCTAGAGCAGGACAAAGTAGGACAAGGATCTACCTGTTACCTTTATTAGGTCTTCAAAAAGCAGTTGGACATTTGTGTCCCGCCGTGTATATCCTACCCATGGGTCCTGAGGTCACACATGGTTCGTGCCAAGGGTGAACTCCTTGTCATGCCGGCCAGCTCTTGTCTGGACAGGAGCAAGATCTACACAAGATTCTCCAGGTCAAAGCTGTCTCCCAGCCTTTCCTATCACTCTTGGGTAGGAAAAGGCACTTCTGGGACATCCTTCATCTAAGACAACCCCAGCTTGGCCTGCTGGACAGATCTGCAACTTGACAGCTAGTTTGAACACTAAAGGTGGTACAAGGTTGTCTATTCATGACACCCACTGTGCCAACCCATGGGGTGTTGCTGACCTTGTCTGATCTGCCAGGAGTGAAGGGGGGCTGCAGTGGGGTCTTACAGCTCAGGAGGGTCCATGCAACACAAGGAGACATCATATTTGGCCCTTGCATCTCCTCTTTGGGGACATGAGGGCTAGAAGAGACTGCCCACACTGGTGCCCTTGTTGCCTGGAATACACTGGAGCTCAGTGTGTCGATGTGAGGCTGGCTGAGATACTGGGGCTGTTTGGGCAGCCACARTTGGCTACTAGTTTCTACATATGCTTAAGGGATTAAGCAGTGGGGCAGTAAAAGCAACACCTGGGGCAGGACAGTCTCAGTGGGCATAGTCCAGATGTGGCTGTGGACGAGCCAAAGCAAAGAGCAAAGGGCAGGAGGGCTCAAGCTCTGCGCAAGGCTCCAGYGACGGCATGTTCAGTAACGATGATTAAGTCCATGAGCCCAGCCTGGGGCTGAGGTACCCGTGACCAACCAGGGTCCTGTCCCTCGGGGGCCAGCAGGTTGATGGTGGGTGCAATGCAGAGCGGTGCCATGGGTGCCTGCATGATGGTGGGTGCAGGGGCTCTCACTCCTCGCCCGGATGCTCCCCGACTGTCCATTTGGCCTTCACATCCCGGAAAGGAGTAATGTCCTCGTAGGTGGCCATCTGTTCCACTTCCAGGCCCTGTGGCAAGAGGAATGAGGCTGAGAAACACTATGGGGAGCGTGGCACTCGCTGTGGCATGTCCCCCCTTCCGTACTCATGAGCAGGGACCTATCTCTGGATGATCTCCCTGGAGATCAGGGCAGTATCTGAAAGGGGGAAATGGAGACAGAAGGCTGCAAGTGCTTAGAGCCTGGTTGGTTTTTAGGAGAAGTTCTTAAGGATCATGCACAACAGACACTTGGGAAAAAGGTGCCCTGGTAGCTCCTGCAAAGGCTTGTGGTTCCTAGCAAACACCCCTGAGGATACAATGGGCTATTTCAATGATCAAGCTGATATCACAGAGGTATGCCTATAATTAATTCAGTATTACCTCGTAGGTGTGGTCCTCCTCAGGGCTTTCCTTGCCTTCACCCTACAGAGAGAAGAGTTACAGGTTGAGTGTTGCCATCCCCCACATAACTGCTGGTGCACGTTATGTCATGGGGCACAGGGGACCTCATGCAATGTCCCAATAAACAATCCCTTCCCATCCCTAGTGATATCCTTGCTGCCAGGTACCAGTCTGGTGGGTGACACCACTATGAGGGAGGCAGTGGCAAAGCTAGGGACATCCCCACTGGTAGAAATTCTGTCACTCACTTTATCTAGGAAGAAGAGCAAGGGGACACTGATGAAGACGACGAGCAGGATGGTCTGGATGATGATGATAGCATCTTTCAGGGTGTTCCTGTTCTGGATCTGCTGGATGTTGCTGTGACCTAGGAGCGAGGGAAAAGCCCAAGTCCCTCCTCATGCCAGGGAAAGGGGACACGCTTTCCATGGCGGTGGGTTCAGGCCAGGACAGAGGTGTTGGTAGAGCTGGGGTGACCTTGGGAACACCTCCTCACCCTGAGGAGAGACCTGAACACTACATAGCAGTGCTGGGACCAGCACCAGGGGCTAGCTGTAGGATGAGATGTCCTGGACAGGACCCATCATTGCCCAGGACAAGCAGAAAGTCACTGCTCAGGGAAATGAAGGCACTGGGGTAGGTTTATGGGGTATGCATGGACCATGACAAATGAGGAGGGTTATTCAGCTGCTTGCTCAGCTGGTAGCGTGCAAAGAAGCAACTGTGGTGCCAAATTTGTTTCCAAAGCGATCTCAGAGGCATTGGGGACACAAGGACATGATGAGTGGGACTCATTTGGAGGGGGAAAAGTAAGAGGTGCATATGGAGAAAGGGTGTTTGTTGGGTCGTGGGGCTGGAGGACGTGGAGGCGAGCAGGGCATAGGGGACTCTCACTCACTCATGACTCGGAGCTCAGTCCCACACACGTGCACCTGCTTTGCCTCCGTGAGGTTTTTCCTGTCGCACACGTAGAGGCCGTTGTCCTTGTAGGCGATCTTGAAGATGGTGAAGTTGATGAAGCGGTCCTTCCACTCTACGCTGTAGTGGGAGGTGTTGCCCTCCAGCCTGTAGAGCCGCCCATTGTCCTGCACCTTGTACCACTGCATGTGCTGAGGCTCGCTGCAGTAGCAGATGAACTGGACGGGCATGTTCCTCTTGGCTGCCACGAAGCGCGGGTACTGGTGGACCCAGGAGCACGTCATCGCTGCTGGGGGACAAGGGTGCTCACCGCCCGCTCCCCATCCCAGCCCTCAACTAACTCCTCCTTGGAAGAGAAGAAATTGCTCTTTGTGTGCAAATAATCCAAGTGAGCACTGGGCTGGGTACTGAGTGTGAGGTCCCAGGCCATAAAATTTGCTGTTTACCCAGGAACTCTTCACAGGCAATCTCTTAGTTTCCAGACACAGTTCCATGGCCTTTAAAACTCATTTATATATACTCAAAATTGCTACTGTTCTTTATACTTTCCTCATAACTAATGCTTCTCTGTAAAACACAACTTAACTCCAGCTGCTAATTTAGCTTCTAGACTTGGTTTTCTTGCATTTTTCTTGGTTTCCATAATTAAAACATGCAAGATAAAACCAATCTGTTCAATATGGTTAAAATCAGCTCTCTAAATCAGCAGCTGTAAGAGGATTACTCCTTCGTGCAAAAGCCTCTGCTAATGCTCCCCTGCCACCTTGTAGGACACGAACCAGGGCCAAGAGCCCGAGCACTTAAAAGCGTTAGAGGCAAAGCCCCATGGAGTTCAATTAATCTTGTTAGCCCCAGCTTAGGTCCAAAAGTGCTGCCTATCATGGAGTTACGGGAGCTGATACACACTGTGAAGCCTTTGCAAGATCTGTGTCTTCACCAGTCTTTTCTCCTCATTGCTAGCACGTTTTTTATTGGGTTGTATATGCTATTTCTGCTGTATTTTGTGCTCTTGCCTGGATTTTGTTCCCAGGACTGAACGTGGGTTGCAGGATTCATGATCAGTGCCCTGAAGAGGGGAATGGCACGAACAGCGTGCGCAGGAATCAGCTGCCCGGTCCTGATCCGAGCTACGTGCTCTAACGTGTCTGAGTGGAGGTGGGATTTGAGGTCCCACAGGCAGCATCCAAGCTTTGCGAGATGCGGGCAAGGGCTGCGAAGATGGGGATGTCTCTAGCTCTGCAGGGGACCAGGAATATGGGACATGMACAGAGCAGAGCCTGAGGGGTGCGAGATGCTACTCACTTGTATTGCTCCCGGTGCTGTTCCTGGTGTTGTTCCCGGTGCTGTTCCCGGCTGCTGAGATCCCCCCTACAGGAGAGAGAGAGGATCCTGAAATAGCAGCCATGTGCTCACGTAGGATGAGCTCGTGCAGGATGTCCTACGTGGGACRGCGTGCAACACGACCCCTTGCTGAGCCCCATGCTGGCTCCCAACACAGGCCAGGTTTCTCCATCAAACCCTGCACAGCTCAGGGGCAGCTTCAAACCTTCAGCCAAGCCTCCAGCACTGTCAGGGCTCAACTGCAAAGCTCTTCCATCCTTCTTCATCCGTCATGCAGCCGGGAGGCTGGGGCCTCCTTCCCCTGTTCTTCGAAGCCCTGAAGGAGGCAGCTCAAAGGCTTGGCTGCCTCCTGCTAGGACAAGCTAAACTCTGTCTCTGAGGTACCAGGTACTCTGTCTCTAGGTACTGACCCAGGAGAAGCAAGTCTCTGAGTCACTGATTGTGGTGGACAGACCCGGACCTGCAGGGCACAGGGGTGACTACTTGCTGTATTGAACCTTTCTTGGGAGCATCCCAACAAGAGCCACTACTCTGAGGAGAGGACCTACCAGCAAGGATACAGTACAACGTGATTTGGACACCAATCTTTGTATTGCCAGCCTGTGTCCTGATTTTTTTTCTAAACAAGGCTGCTTTCTGGTTGACGTTGCAGTGAATAGGTCTAGTAGACTCCAATGCTCCATCATAGCAACCCTGAATATTTTCTGACTCAGAGAGGAGGCTGAGGCATGAAGCTGTCTGTAGTTTGGTAACTTGGACATCTCCCCCTCTGAGTGAGGACACGGATGGCTAGTTCCTGCCCCCCTCACCATTGCATGGAAAGAAAAAGGACTTCAGCCTCCTCCAGAGCAGAAGTCCTCGTCCCCCATTGCAAGGGCATGCTCCACCCGCTCAGCTGGAGAGCCAACCACATGCTCTCCATGCAAATATTTGATTCCTTTGCAACAGGGTTGATATAAAACTGGACTGATGTGGGTGGCAGTTGGAGCCCCTCGGGACACGACAGCACCAGAACTGCAATTTCCCAGAGAAATGCCGCAAGACSTCAGCCTATCTGGGCCCACCTGGGTGTCACTGGCCCCTTCAGGCATCTTCACTGACACTGTCCCTTTCCTGATCCGAATCACAGAAGGACACTTGCCGTGCTGGGGCTCCYGGGGGTGTGGGCAGCCGGACGGCCGGGGGCACGGCGAGGCTCGGCGGGCTGGGCGCCGCGGTGCGGGAGCCGGGGTGAGTGCGGGAGCCCCGCACGCGGCAGCTGGCCYGGAAGCCCTGGCTCTGTTCACGGCATCGCTCCGGCACGCGGCTCCGGCCGCTCAGTGAGCAGCGGCTCGGCCCGGCCGTGCGAGCGCCCAGGAGAGGCTGCTGCCCGGTGGCCAGCCCAGAGCCCAGAGCCCAGCGCAGGTCGGGGGCCCAGATCTGCCTGTCCAAAGAGCAGCCCACAGGGACGGCCTCGCGCAGCCACAGGCCCCCTCGGTGCCCTGGGCTCTCTCCCAAGGGTGGGCTGCTCTGCTCTCCCCATYCATTTCCAGCATCTGCCTCTCTGCAGACAAGTGCTGCTCTCCTTAAAAGTCTCTCCAACTTAGTTTCATCTTCTGAGACGGAGAGATGCCCTTCATCCCGGCACAGAGCTGGTGGGATGGCAGCGTGGCAGGATTTGTGTTTTGTTGCTCTTTCTAAGTGAACAATGAGTTCGATTTCTCACCTTGCCCCCGCAAAGCCGAACTCTCTGCTACAACCACCAAAACCAGACACCAACATCAGACAGACGGAGCTTTCCGGGGCCCCTCTGGAAGCCTCCAGCAAGGCTGCAGTTGGGCATCRCCAAAGCTCCCGCACAAGCAGATCCAGTGACCCAGGACCTCAGAWCCTCCTGGGCTGAACCCTGATGAGCAAAGGGAGGTGCTTCAGCCATAGCCGCAGYGACCTGGGGGCCTCATCTTGCACCTCCAAGAGCAACAAACAAGACTTTCCACCTCCCAGCCCGCGTGTGCTCTGCTGAGCTAAACCCTTGTTTTGTGCAAAAAGCAGGRGCTTGCAAAGCTTGAAATGCCTCCTTTAAAGCCAGGCCTGAGTGAAGTCTCCCACTGCACTACAGAAGACTCAGAGCCGCACGGCCGGTGCCCTGGGTGCACGTTTGCTTGCTTGTGCAAGTCTTAGACCCTCTCCCAGTGCAAAGCCAAGATCTGACGCCTACCTGTGATCAGGGCTATGACCCAGAGGTTTGCCTGCAGCACCCCCAGCCTCTTGGACACCGCAGCCATATCTCAGCGCCCGCAGCTGGGAAACATCCAGACCCTGTTTCTGCAAAATGCAGCTGCCGCCTGGACACCAGCCTGGCCTAAAAATGGCACAGCTGCCGCTCTGCAAGACGGCCCTTTTCCTGCTCATGTAAATTGGGCTCAGTGGGGACTTTCCCAGGGCCCTGGGTTTTGAATGAAGGGCAGATGCTGGTGGGGCCGAGCTGGCGCCCGCTGCTCGCTGGCACTCGGAGCGCCAAGACGCTTGGCCTCCGTGCTGTGCTCCTCGCGGCCGTGCTGGCCAAGGGAGCTTGCTGCGGGTGACCACAACTTACACCTGCGACCCATCCCACGTCCCACGCTTCAGCTCACCGTGTCTTGGTGGCTGCAGGCGCAGGGGAAGGTCTTGCTGGGTGAAAACCAGACAAAATGAGAGATGGTCAGAGTGCAGGTCTTACCTCCCTGCATGCCACCTGTACCTGGCCCCTCTGCACAGGCCCTTTTGCTGCCACCGAGACCTTCCTCCTGGAGGTCTTCAAGGACAACCACYGCCTGTGGAAGCACCAAGTGGCACCCAGAGCATCACCTGGTATCTGCTGCCACTGACCCAAAAATACGGTATCTCCTCATGCCATGCCACAGCCTGCCTCTCCCTGCACTCCACCACCGGTGAGCACTGAGCTGTATCGCCACGTCAGAAAACACCTTTGGGTACTTTTGCCAGCCACAATGGTCCCCAGAGCTCAGTGTTCTCTGCTGGGGGCCTCCCCAAACCTTCATTCTTCTGCAGATTGTCTCTGCAGGCTCTGAGCACCCAGCCAAGCTCCCAGCTTGTACCAGCTGTGGTGCAAATCTCACCTTGTCTGAAAGGGGATGGAAAGCAAGAAAGGTCTGGAATGTATGGAGCTCAGCACAGGGGAGGATGGAGCACAGGTCAAGACCCTGYGGGTGAGGATTAAAGGTAGGYCAACATGGGCCACACTGAGGTGGGAGTTTACTACAGGCCTCCTGACGAGGAAGAGGAAGTGGAGGAGGCTTCTACAGGCAGCTGCAAGAACCTGCCGATCACAGGCCCTGGTCTGATAACCACACAGCCAGGAACAGAGAGTCCAGGAGGTTCCTGCAGAGCGTTGCAGGTGGTTGATGAGCCGACAAGGGGAGGCGCGCTGCTAGACCTGATACTAACAAACAGAAATGTTCTAGAGGGAAACACGAGGGTTGGGGGCAGTCTGGGCTGCAGTGACCACGAGATGTTGGAATTCACAATCCTGCGTGGAGSAAGCTGGAYGAGAAGWAGRMGTGCAACCCTGGGCTTCAAGAGAGCCAACTTTGACCSCTTCAGGGAGCTCCTGGAGGAATAACTCTTGGGTCAGGGCCTACAAGGAAAGGGGGCCCAGGAGAGCTGGCTAATATTCAAGCACCACTTCCTCCAAGCTCAGGGTTGGTGCATGCCCGCAAGAAGGAAGTTGAGTAAGCGGGGCAGGAGACCTGTGTGGATGGGCAAGGAGCTGCTAGACAAAGGTAATGAGGATAAAAGAGYGTACAGCTTGTGGAAGAAGGGCCAGGCCACGTGGGAAGAATATAGGCAGAATATAGAATATAGGAATAATAAGAAGAACATAGATATAATAGAAGAATATAGAATAATTCTATAGAATAATTCTATATAATTATATATATGTATTATATATATTATATATACTATATATAATATATATAACATATATAATAATTCTAATAGAATATAGAATAATAAGAATATAGGAAGAATATAAGTTAGAGAATGCAGGGATGCAATGAGGAAGGCCAAGGCCTGTCTGGAATCAGAGCTGGCGAGGGACGTCGGGGACAACAGGAGGGGCTTCTATAAATACGTCAGCAGCAAGGGGAAGACGAGGGAAAAYGTCAGCCCGCTGCTGCGTGGGGAGGAGGTCTTGGTGACGGAGGATGCCCAGAAGGCAGAGGTACTAAATGCCACCTTTGCCTCTGACTTTACTGCTAAAGCCAGGCCCCAAGAATCATAGAGCCCAGGTAAAAGAGAGATAAATGGGCGAGAGGAAGACCTTCCACTGGTCAAGGAGGATTGGGTTAGGGATCACTTAGGCAAACTGGCCACCCATAAATCTGTGGGYCCCAATGGGGTATGYTGAGGGAACTGGCGGGGSTTACTGCTCAGCTGCTCTCCATCATCTTCGAGAGGTCCTGGAGAGCAGGGGAGGTGCAGAGACTGGAAGAGAGCCARCATCACTGCAGTCTTCAAAAAGGGCAAGAGGGAGGAGCCGGGCAACTACAGGCCGCTCAGCCTCACCTCCATCCCTGGAAAGGTGGTGGAGCAGCTCATCCTGGAGAGCATCTCCAGGCATGTGAAGGAGAAGGTGATGAGGAGTAGTCAGCATGGATTCACCAAGGGGAAGTCATGTCTTACGAACCTGATAGCCTTCTRTGATGGGATGACAGGCTGGCTGGACGAGGGGAGAGCTGTGGATGTTGTCTACTTTGACTTCAGCAAGGCTTTTGACACCGTCTCCCATAATATCCTCATATGGAAGCTCTGGGAGAGTGGTCTGAAGGAGTGCACGGTGTGGTGGATCGAGGGCTGGCTGGATGGCAGAGCTCAGAGGGTGGTGATAAATGGGGCCGAGTCCAGTTGGAGGCCTGTGGCCAGTGGTGTCCCCCAGGGGTCAGTGCTGGGCCCAGTGCTGTTCAACTTGTTCATCAATGACCTGGACAAGGGCACAAAGGGCACTCTGAGCAAGTTTGTGGAGTGACCACTCCAGATCCCAAGCTGGATGGAGTGGCCGACACTCTGGAGGGCTGCGCTGTCATCCAGAGGGACCTGGACAGGCTGGAGAGCTGAGCAGAGAGGAACCTCATGAGGTTCAATAAGGACAAGTGCAGGGTCCTGTACCTGGGGAGGAACAACCCCAAGCATCAGTACAGAATAGGGGCTGACCTGGTGGAGAGCAGCTCTGCAGAGAGGGACCTGGGAGTCCTGGTAGACAGGTTAACCATGAGCCAGCAGTGTGCCCTCGTGGCCAAGGAGGCCAATGGGCTCCTGGCTGCATCAGGAGGATGTTGCCAGCAGGTCAAGGGAGGGATTCTGATCCTGCCCCTCTGCTCTGGTGAGGCCACACCTGGAGTAATGGGTGCAGCTCTGGGCTCCCCAGGACAAGAGGGATGTGGGGCTTCTAGAGAGGCTCCAGCGGAGGGCAACAAAGATGATTAAGTTCCTGGAGCATCTATTGTATGAAGAAAGACTGAGTGAGTTGGGGCTGTTTAGCCTGGAGAAGAGAAGGTGGAAAGGGGATCTGATSAACGTGCACAAATACCTGAGGGGAGAATGTAAAGAGAAAGGGGCCAAACTCTTCTCAGTGGTGGCCAAGGGGCAAGGGGTATAAGTTGAAACATAGGAAGATCCATCTGCMTGTGAGGAAGATCTTCACTGTGAGGGTGCCAGAGCCCTGGCACAGGCTGCCCGGGGAGGCTGTGGAGTCTCCTTCTCTGGAGGTCTGCAAAACCTGCCAAGATGCCACCCTGTGCCACGTGCTCTGGGTGTGCCTGCATGAACAGAGAGGTTGGACTAGATGATCTAGGGAAAGGGACTAGTGGTCCCTTTCAACCTTAACCGTTCTGTGATTCTGTGAAATCAATATGCTATTGCTGAGACACATAGAAACAAGTCCTGCATTTACTGCTGCTTAAATTGAGGTTCCTGGAGCAAAAGTGAGCTCAGGGGAGAAAGAGCAGAGATAGGAGAGGTGCCTTTTCCCACTGGAACAGATCCCTGGGATCCTTGTGGGATAAAACCAGGAGTGTGGTACGTGCTAGAGCTGGTTTGCAAGGACAGTGGACAAGTTCTGCTCTACTTGCTGGCTCCACAGCATCTGCTAATGGGCAGAATGGGTCCCATTTCCCCCTCTTGGTGCAAGCCCAGCTCTTCCCCAGCAGCACGGAGTAGTTGGGAAACACGCTGGAGGGTGTTTCCTCATGACCCCACGCCTCTTCCCTTCCTTGGGACTATTGCTGGGACCATGTTGGTGGCCAAGTCCAACTTGCAGCACTCGAGTGCTCAGTGCCTGCAGAGCCCAGAGCCCCTGCAGCATGTGGAGATGGAGCAACCAGGCAGCTGTGGCCCTTGCCAGCCCATCCCTATGCATTGTGGCTTGGGTTTCAGTGCTGTCCTTTCCGCAGTTGCAGAAGGTTGTGCCACCTCCTTTCCCCAGCCCACGGCTGCTCTGGAGCTGCGATACTTTCACCTTGAATTACATGAATTACATGGACATGCTGTTCCAGGGAGAGGGAAAACAGCAGCGAGGCCCTAGTGGGGTCCTCGGGGATGCTGGAGGTGGCCTCCCTTGGATGCAGAAACATCCCTCATTCACTGCAGCCTCCTCCTTCCAGCACTGGTGGTCCCCTGAGTGGCTCGTGGGACCCAGTCCTGTCCTCCTTGGCTGTATCTACTGCAGCTTCTCCTGCTGCCTGTGGGGACACTGAGGCTCCTTGCTGCAGACCCCAAGGAGCCCGTGGGCCCTGTAGGAGTCGTATGGGTCGGGCTGGGTTGAGGATGCTGCAGGGAGGTTTCAGCCCGGGGGTATCTCCTGCAGGATGGGCCCTGATGGACTCCAGCCTTTGAAGATCTGCTGTGTGTCCTGCTGAGCATGGAAGGTTTCAGGCAGGGGCTCCCCTGCTCTGGCCGAGGGCCAAGGGAAGAGGCCTTTAGCAGGGGGCAGGTGCCCTCTCAGGAGCAGTGAAAAACATCTCTTCCTCTAACACACATCAACACATTTGGTAATGCAGTAATAGATCATTTAGTCATTTATTTTAAGAAATGTACAAAGAAAAAGTGGTTTTAGCTCAAACGAATTCTGCTCTTTGGCATTTTTTTCCATCCTCAGCGACACGTTATGTACAAGCAGCATTGATGGTTAACAACAGTCCATGCTGAAAACCACTGGGCCATGGATGCTTCCCATGCAACCGCAGTTTAAAGCATCACGTCACATACTAACCAGCTCGGGCTCCTAGTCCAGGGAGCATCACCCGACACACATGGAAACAAAAACACAACACGGAGTTACGTGATGAGCAGAACGACCCTGCTGCCTGGCCAGAAGCATCGGGATGCAGGCAAGCCCAACACTGCTCCTGGCCAGCATGGACACGGGACGTCCATAGCAGCTCCGAGCCAAAAACTGCCCAGGAGAAAAAAAAAAAAGACAGACCCTCTGGCTTCAAGAAGTAGCCCTTTTTCAGTGGGAAAAAGAAGATTCTTTGGCTCATATTTGGTTTCTGATCTCAAGTGTTTCTCCCTTTTTAAGAAAGATGATGGTCCAGAAAAGACATTTTTGTCTGAGCTCTAGGCCATCTCCCTGTCTTCCTGATTTGCTTTGCTTTTGGCCACCCGTATATTGGTGGCTAAAACTCTTCCCCGGACACACTCTTCCYTGTCTAGGCCTTTCCCATCTGGCAGCATTGCCCATTGCCCCAGCTCCATGGACACCCTGGCAGGTGCCATCAAGCAGAGCGACCTCCCCAGAGCCCCCTCACCACCGCTGCACCCCCATGTGTGCCACGCATGCCAAAAACCAAAAGTCCAAATTAAAGAATCTTAGARTTAAGATTAAGTCCAAATTAACCAAATTAAAGAATCATCATCATGCTTGGAAAAGGCCTTCAAGATCATGAAGACCAACTGCAAACCCATCACCACCTACAGGGCAATGTGCCCTTGGACAACACCTGGAGCAAGATGCACAGTCAGTGCAACCACCCTCCTCAGGAGCCTTCGTTGCTCTGGACAAGGATCCTCACCCTTGGCGGCAGGCTGGATGCTGGGTGCAATGGGATGGTACCCCTTGAAGGAGCTCACGACAAAATACCATTTGAAGACCTGCTCCAACCCTGGGGATGCATCCCATTAAGTAATGGTAAYTGAGTGCCTTGGTGGGAGATTTTTGCTACAGGAAAATATCAGAGGATACTCTCCAAATGCTGTTTTTGTCTGTTGCTTTCTTGCCATATAATCTACATAGTTTAGGAAAACAGAAAAGACGATGAATATAAAAAAAATGCATCTTACATTTGTACTGTAGAGACCTGAATGGTTTGTTATTTCAATGGATATTCAGAGACCTTTAAAAACTGATATTCAACCCTGAGAACATATCCGCAGATGCATTGTTTTGGCTATGCAAAAAAATCTTTAAGACATAATTGCACTTTGTATATAACAAAAATCCAAAAAGCTTATTCAAATATTTAAAAGTGCTGCTTTAAGACATTAGAGATTTTTGTTCACAAAACCTTGTAATTTCTGTAATTATTCTTAATACTATCTCATTTGGCTCATCTTTCATTGGCTACTTGGATGCACTCCGGAAGAATAGTATACAAAAGATCTTCTTAATCATGAAATAATATTAATAAATAATTACTTTAAATAAAAGTACAGTCTTTCATTAATTTCTGAAAAATATAGATACCATGACTAGATCCTTTCAAAACTAAAATATTTCTCTTTCACTAGCAATAGAGAGATTTCACATATAAATCTCATAAGAAAAGTATTAAATCCTTTGCAAGTGCAGTGAACTATAAAAGACATGATCATTAAGAGATCTTGCTTCACAAATTAAGGTGTATACTTAAAACATCTGAGATCCGCTCAATATCTAAGATCTATTGATCTGGATATGGAAGAGCCCTTGAAGGAGGGATGCAAACGGAGTCTGTTCAGGCATCGTGATGCCGAGAGATGGAGATCGCTCTCTGTTATACCAAGGACTCTTTCACAACACGTTCCTCCTCCCGTTTCTTTGCTTCACCAGAAGCATGTTGAGTCTCTGAGCTTGGGATGGGTACAAGACTAAAGGCTGAGGCTGTCTCTGCGTCTGACCCACTGTTCCCATAGATCTCGTTCATTTTGGATGCAATCAGGCCTTCTTTCTCAGGTGCTTCCTCTCTCAGAGCATCCTCATCCTTACTGTGCCTGTACATGTAGGAGGCCTGCTTCATGGAGCGCCGCAGTAGGTACCTCCGGAAGGCTCTCTGGATTTTGGTGGCACACACTTCCTCGTGCTTCCTTTTTAGAGTGGTAGTGATGGGCTCATAGGAAACCTTTGAAGGGTTTGCAGCCATAAACTTCTCCTCCATAGTGTCCTTCAAGGCATCCATCTCACCTGAGTCCCCCAGCACTTCCTTTGTCAGCGCAAAGAGGATATCCAGACAGTGGATTTTGTCACCTGCAACCATTGGCAGATCCATGGTGATTAATTTGATCTTGTTTGGCTTGGGAATTTTGAGTGGCTCCTGCAAGGTGTCTACAAAGTCAGACAGGGTGCTGTATGCAATAAACTGGGTGGCATCAGGGTCAAACTTCTCCCAAATTTCATAGAACATTTCAAAATCATCTTCACAGAGGGGCTCGCTGCTCTCCTCTGTGGCCACATTGAAGTTCTCCAGGATGATGGCAATATACATATTCACCACAATTAGAAAGGAAATGATGATGTAGCTGCAGAAAAAGAAGATGCCGATGGAGGGATTGCCACAGTTCCCTTTTATCTGACTGCCAGGGTTTTCCAGGTCTGGATCACAGTCAGGGGGGCCGCTGTTCAGAATTGGGCTAAGGAGACCATCCCATCCAGCTGACGTGGTGATCTGGAACAGGCAGATGATGCTGTTCCCGAAAGTTTCAAAGTTGAATATGTCATCAATCCCTGCCTCCTTCTTTACATAGGCAAAGTTGGACATCCCGAAGATGGAGTAGATGAACATCACAAGGAAAAGCAAGAGGCCAATGTTGAACAGGGCAGGCAGGGACATCATCAGAGCGAACAAGAGAGTCCGGATGCCTTTTGCCCCTCGAATCAGGCGGAGGACACGACCAATCCTTGCCAGCCTGATGACCCTGAAGAGGGTGGGTGATACGAAATATTTCTCTATGATGTCCGAGAGGACGATACCTGGGAAAGTAATAAGAAGTGGTGAGTAAGAGTTGCTCTGAAGCTGACAAAGGCAATCAAAGTGGAGCTGTTCCCTCTCTCAGAGACCCTTTGGTGCCAAGCTTAAAGTGAAGAGAGAGGTGAGGAAATGGTGATGAGCAAACCCCATGGCTTCCTGCGTCCAGCCTGCCATCTCCATGGAGGTGCAGAGAGTTGGCAGTTCACAGGCAGAAGGGTTGATCTGGCCAATCATCACTCCAGGAGAGCATTGCCCTGACTGTCAAGGGATACAGTGGGGATGGGGCCACCTTGGACAGCACACAGCTGTCCTTGCGTCTGTGATGGTGAAAGGAATATGGTCAAAAATGTTGCTGAGCACAGGCCAGCAACAAGGGAGATGAGAGGATTCGTATGTCTGAGGGAAGCAGGATGTGTCCCCAGCCCCTCATCTTGTCTTAGTGTCATGGGATGATCTCACATCTTTCTTGTCCTGGGCATCCTGACAGTTTGGCCCTGCTCAGAGGGTGCACTTAAGGGGGTGGTGGGTAATGACTTGGTCACAGTGGATCAGTTAAGCTGTTTCTACTTCTTGTTAGTCAGTGGGGCCGCTGAGGAATGGAAACTGGACTGCTGAAGCCAACAGGACTTACCTACAATGGAGAGGATGACCACTACAAAGTCAAAGATGTTCCAACCGATAGTGAAGTAGTAGTAGCGCAAGGCAAACATTTTGAGCACACACTCCCCGGTGAAGATGACAATGAAGACCAAGTTAACCTTGTAGAGGACATCTGTTTTGAGTTGACTTTGATCATCAGTTTCAACCATCATGGTCACCATATTAAGACAAATCAAGATCATGATGGTTATGTCAAATACTTGCTTGGTAACAAAGTCAAACACCATCCCTTGAAATTTGTTCTGTCACAAGGGTCACGTGGGTCATGTTGRAGAACCAGAGATGAGGTGGGAACATGTGATGGACACACAGAACAAAGACAAAACAGAAAGAGAAGAAGGAATCATGTTCAAAGAGTGCAAGAGGTATTATGGTTGTGGCCAGGGCACATACCCATGTCTCACATACCCAGGCACTGACACCCTAGTTGTGGGAGGAGGATGCTCAGCATGCAACCCAACTTGCTCAGGTAGTACAACAACATAGCTGAGAGGTATGGACTCAAGGTCCATTTGCTTTYTAAGTATATGTAATGCATCAGGGCAAAAACAAATGCATGGAGAAAAACCTGATTTGACCTGAGATATCAAAACCCAACCCATGTCACGTTGTGTGCATTAGCTGGAACAGTTTCCCTGCTAGGGACGTTGAATGCTGACTTTTTCCTGAGTCCAACTCGCTTAGAGAGCTGTAGTAGGATAAAATTTCCAATGCAATCCTAGAAAAAGGGAAACTCTCCTTGCCCCTGCTCGAGGACCATGGCTGAGGAACAGACCCAAAGGAAGCTGGCTGATGCACTGGACTCTTTAGAAGCCCCAGCTCTTAACAAGGTCCTCTTTGAAGTGTAGGAGCTATGATTTGGCTCTGTGCAGAGCCAAATGCTCTTCCCTTGACCCTTCCCCTGTGTCTCAGGACAGCTGGTACCTTAAAGTGCTCCCTCCTTGCAGCGCTAAGAGTGATTAACCCAACATACCGAAGGCCTGGGGATGGGCTTCACTGGTTTTTTGGAGCCGAGTTTCTTCATGGCATTATAATATTTCTTCTGCTCTTCTGTCATGAAGATATCTTTCCCTCCAAAGTATAAAAGGAATTGCCACTGTTAGTTTTGAGAACACATCTCTTCCCACCCAGCATCTTCAGCCATGGTTCTAGTGGCCATGCTTGATTTGCTCAAAGATTGCTCCTCTCGAGGTTACCCACTGTCCACCCACTTCTCCCTCCAAAAGTCAAGGAGCKTTAATCCCATGTTGCTCACCCAGTGCGTGCAAAAATCATGGGAAGGGATAGGAGAAAAAAAGAAAAAAAGAAAAATGAAAAAGGACCTGTTACTAGTGCACTGGATCCCTCTGTCCTGGAGTAGCATCCTGGAAGGCAATAGGAACTGTCAAATCCCATGCCTAGGAAATACTTATCTTTTTCTTCTGTTGATTGAAGTTGTCGATGATAACGCCAATGAAGAGGTTCAAAGTGAAGAAAGCACCAAAGATGATGAAGATGACAAAGTAGATGTACATATAGAGGTTGACCTCGTACATTGGCTGCTCTTCAATCTGACCAAACGAGATGCGAAACAAGAGGCAAGACCATGAGATCATCCCTGAGAAGTGTGTCCCCAGACCGCCAGAGAAAGGTCACCACATCTGGTAGGACAAGGTGAGCTGGGAGGTGGGTGCCTCAATGCTTTGGTAAATGCTGTGGGTGCTGAGCATGGAGCACAGAATCACAGAATGGTTAAGGTTGAAAGACACCACTAGAGATCATCTAGTCCAACCTCCCTGTTTAAGCAGGGACACCCAGAGCACGTGGCACAAGGTGGCATCTAGGCAGGTTTTGCAGACCTCCCTGGGCAGCCTGTGCCAGGGCTCTGGCACCCTCACAGTGAAGAAGTTCTTCCTCACATGCAGATGGATCTTCCTATGTTTCAACTTAYACCCCTTGCCCCTTGTCCTGTCAYTGGCCACCACTGAGAAGAGTTTGGCCCCTTGCTCTCTACATTCTCCCCTCAGGTATTTGTGCATGTTGATCAGATCCCCTCAGCAGGGGCAGGCTCCCTCAGGAGCAAAAGCCGTCTGCAGAACCCCAGCTGGGACAAGGGGACAAGGACGCCCCGAGCCGCCGATTCCCAAAGCATGGGGGACTGGGAAAGAAAAGATGCCCTTGAAAAAGCTGAAACGTAGCCAAGAGGGGAAGAAAAACGGTTTACTTAATACCACCCCACTGCACACGGGTGGCACAGCCCAGCAGCCTCAGAAAACACTAATCTCAAGGGACTTAGCTCTCCCCCCTGTTTGAATTTAGACACCTCCATGTGTCACACYCGGCTTCCTCCCTCTGAAGGGAAGCTCTTGACAGTGCAGGGGAGAATTGCTCCCGGAACAGCTTTTTCCGATGTGCTGGTGGAGGCTGGAGCTGTTCTCACAAGGAGCTGGGAAGAGCTCCTCTGCTCTCAGCAGAGCGCTGGCAGCCGCAGCTGGGGTTTCTGAAGCTAAAAAAAGGGCCTTGAAAAAAATACATTCGGGCTTACATGGTGGCTGATACCCTCGAGCAGGACCAAAGAAACCCACTCCCCCAAAGAGACATAATGGACTGCCCTCTTGGTGACTTTGCAGCTCAGAGGGTGGAATATTTTGGAGACTGCTCCTCCTTTCCCTACTTTTTGCCCCACAAGRTATCCAAAGCCCTGGGCTGACTCCAGGTGGGATGCAGGCAGCCCCACAGCACCCGTGGGCAGCGTGAGAGGAGATGCTCTGGATGAGGAATCCATGACCAGCCTGTGCTGAGCCTGCACTGAAGCAGCTCCKCAGCCTCAGGCCTCTGCTCGCAGCCTGCCACGGGGAACCAGGGCAGAGAGGTGACATTTGGGGCAAGCTGCAAGCAAATCCAGTTCATCCCCTCACCTCACGTGAGTCCACAGCTGCATACATGATGTCCATCCAGCCTTTGAATGTTGCCTGCAGGGACAGCAGAGAAGAGGAGTCAGCRTGAAGTGCTCAAGGATCTGGAGGACATTGGGTGTGTGTTGGGGACCTGGTGTTATTAGGGGTTCAGCTCCGAGCACACCTCTGAGCCTGGCCTCACGCTCCACTGTGCACAGCTTTCCCAGGTAAAGGGTGCATAAGGGAGCCCATGGGTTGTGTCTGCAAGAAAAATGCCCCGATAGAGAAATACTGAGGGTGAGCAGAGCTGGGCCGGGAGACACCGCTTTCCCTCCCTCACTAGACCTGTGTCACCTTGGTGCAACACCAACTTCTTCATTGCTGCCTCTGTTATTTGATGGGTCCTGATCCCAGCGGGGAGGGGGACGCATTACATTCCTTGCAGGCTCTTGATGCTGATTTGTTAAACAAAAGGCCCCAACATCATTTCCTGACCCTGGTGGAACAACAAAGCTGAAGAGGAAGCCGAGTTTATAGTTGGTTAATCTCTTCAAGTCACGCTCTGATTCTGCAACCGCTACGAGTTCCCCTAGATTTGAGGGGGTTTAACGGCAGGTCAGACAATAACAAGGCCCACTCTTGTATTTTTATTAAAATTGTGGCAGGCTTCTGCTTGCCTTGCTCAGCTGTGGTGGGTTTGGCGGAAGCCCTGAGCTGGGTCTGCCCAGCTTCATTCACCCGCTGCGSTGTGATGGGCACGCACACTCATCCCTTTCTCTTTAATCATCATTTTCCCTACGCAAAACCTTTTCATCCTGTCAGTATATCACACTTAACATTGAAAAAAACACAGAAAAAGGTGTGTGGGGAGAGAGAGGAAGCATAAAGTCCACCGCCTTGCAAGAAATCTATTACATTGAAAAATAGGAATTGGAGAGTCTGGATTTAGGAAGCCAACAGCCATTTCATGTCCCCTCTTTATGGCATATTCCTTCTTTAAATAAACTTCCTCCCTTTGCTGTAAACTCTGTCCCTTCCTGTATCCTGCGCTGTGCAGGGAGCTGCTAACACTGCTACAGGCCTGGAGGTATTTTGGAGTTATATGAATGAGTTACATTCATCTGCAGCAGTTCCCGGGTGATGTTTATCTTTTCCAGCTCATCTTCTACCCTGTCTCTTTCCCCTTAAGCTCTCCAGGGCCTTGTTGGTCTCTGCTCTTTGGGCGCTAAGAGGCAGCCCAGCCCGGAGAACCCACCCTGGGGAGCATCTTGCCTTAGCCCTGATGGCTTTTCATGCTGCCATGGCAGGAGAGGGGGTTGGCTGAAGGGATGGCAGCTGCTTTTTGTACGTACCACCTGTAGCAGGGACAGATAGCCTAAGCCAACGTTGTCGAAGTTGACCTTGACGTTGACCCATCTGACCTCGTTGGTGTGCAGGAGGGCCATACAGTCGCTTTTGTTGTTCACCACACTGATGTCAAAGAGATCACCTGTGGTGACGTTGACGCATCGGTAGTACTTCCCTGCAAAGAGGTTCACCCCCATGATGCTGAATATCAGCCAAAAGATGAGGCAGACCAGCAGGACGTTCATGATGGAGGGGATGGCACCCAGCAAGGCATTGACGACCACCTGCAAGGAGAGAAAAGACTGAGGATGTGGCTAGGGAACCAGGCTGGCATGGGAAAACACACCAGAATGGACACTCATATCCCAGTGTCCTGATCTTATCCACCCGTGCAGCACCAAAGGCTCAAACTGGGCCAAGAGCATTTTGGTGTCGGTCCTAATGGTAGGAAGCTGATGAAATCCATCTGGGATCAGTCCCTGATGTAGGGGATCACCAAGGCACCAGCTYTGCTGCAGAATGCTTGGTTGCCTGGCCATGTCAGAACTAGCAGCATGGGTGGGAGTTACCTACCCTCATGCCTTCAAATCTGGACAGRGCTCGCAGMGGTCTCAGAGCCCTCAATGTCCGCAGAGACTTGATGGCTCCCAGCTCAGAGTATCCCATCCAGTTTGCTGTCAGGCTGATAATGGAAACCTAGATGGAGAAGCCCAAGGAATTAGCATGATCTCAGCTGGAATCAATGAAGAGAAGTGAACCATATCCTTGCACCTCCAACCTGCTCTACTGTGCTTCTCTAAACCTGTAACACATCTCCTGGGACGTGGGGTTATGTCATTGGCTTGGAATAAGGGGAACTGACCCTGAGACCTTGACTCCCCAGCAACCAGGCCTCTTAGCCACTGTGTTCCTGATCTGTGCAAGGAAGTCCCTGTCTTTGGAGCATGAGGATGAAGGTGACAGAGGACACAGAACCAATGCATGGGCTTGCTGTGTCATGGAGCAGTTGCGAAAGCCTGTGTTAGATCATACCTCTGCTAGGGCCTAGTAGAATAGTATTATGGACTTGTTCTTGACATGATATACAACACGGAAAAGAATTCTGCAGCCAGGGAAAACTACGGCCCTTTCCCATGGAGCTTTACTGCTTTAATTGAGTGTCCAAAGCCCTTGTTGCACGGCCACTCCAATGCCCTTTAACATAAAGGTATAGATTTGCAGAATCCTGCTGCAGACCCCTACTGCTCTCTTCCCAGCCTCCTGGGTACCTGGGACTGTGGATGGGCTTAACAGAGAAACACTCACGTCAACAATGAGGAAATCAAGCCAGCACCATGCATTGGTGAAGTAGACTTTGAAGCCATAGGCCACCCACTTGAGCAACATTTCAATGACGAAGATGTAGGAGAAGACCTTATCAGCGTACTCCAGGATGGTGCGTATCACCTTGCGTTGTTCAATGTGGATGTCTTCAAAAGCCTAGGAAAGGCATGAAGCTACGTGACAGTCTTTCTTCCATTAGACCAGCTGCATAGCTCAGTGCAAACACTGCATCTTCCCTGCTTTCCTGGGAGCAGCTTGAACAGTTGGGAACCTAACTAGAGGTGACATTTACGTGATCAATGTGGGATCTAACTCTCCTGTTGGATCTGCTGAGCAATGTTTGGCCTGAGGCAAAGCTGCGCTGAAGCAACTATCAGGTACATCTAATYCCTACTGGCCTGAGCACAAGTCAAAAGCCTGGACACTCACCTGCACATTTAGAAGCCCATGCAGACTTGAAAATGGCCTTAGCRGTTTGGGTATGTCCTTGTACCACATAAAAAGTCAGTGAGCAGAGACACTGGCATAACAATAAGCTGTTACACATCGTTTTAGCTGAGCAACGCTTTTGATTCTGCCACTGGCTACAACCTCAGACATCTCCATGCTGCATTTCAGAGCTTGGTGCAGATCGGATAGGCTGCAAAGACCCTCTGAAAACCAGAATTTCCATCTCTGTTTACTCCCATTAGCTCCGCAGATTCTCATGTTCAACTAAGATATATTCAGCCCTAGCATTCAGAAACAGACCTATAGTCTGATACGTGACTTCTTAATGAGGTCAATGTGAATGCCCAGGCATGGCCATCAGTGACCAGAAGTGCTGAACAGCATGAATTGTTTGCAGAGMACCTCCTGACAGCCGGTCATAGAGGTGGCAGGATGATGAAGCATCCCCATAACACTAAGGGCGTTGTACAGCTAGTTCTCATGCAAAATTAAAAGTGGGAAGAGAGGCCCCAGGGAAGTTCATTCCCTTGAGCTTGTAGACCAGAGTGAATGACACATGCYGGTGGACTAGCTTTAGCTGTGCAGACTCAGGGCTCCTGGAGATCATGGATCTTGGAGATCTGTTGCAATGCCCTATTTGGCAGACCTGAACCAAATGGGGTGTTAACTCGGAAACTACTGCTAGGTTATTTTGCTGCAGCTCAAACAAAAAAAGTAGGCAGCAATAGTTGCAAAGTATCAGAAAGYACCTCTTGTGCCTTCCCAGGGCAGCACAAGACACTCCCTGAAAGCCCTGCTCCTCAACCAGGTAAAATCRGGAGCCTCTGGAGCTGCTGCCTGATCCAGTGCTCCTAAGCTTCCATTGGGTCAGGGAACTGTGGCAGAGCAGAGGGACAGGAAAAAGGTGGGACCTACCAGCGCCCCACTGCTGAGGAGGATCATGAAGACGATGAAGGTCTCAAACCAGTCATGCTCTACGATGAGGAAGCAGGTTTTCCGGAGATTCCACCATATCTTCCCTTTTCCAGAGSTGATGTCCACATAGAGGCAGGGACACCTCTTCACGCAGGCTGGGGGCATGGAGCTGTGTGTCATCTCCATGCCAGAGTGCTCCCACAAACAAGAAATGACCCATGCTTTTATTGTTAAGTCCCTCCCCAAGAAGAGTCCAGAACAGGATCCTGCTGGGCTGAGGATGTGCCTGCAGCAGGAGACCCTCATGGGGACCATCTCCCCAGGGGCTGCAGGAGGACTTGGAGGTTGGACGGGATGACCTGGGGTCATCAGCAAAGGCTTTTCCATGTCCATTCACCCCTATTCCTTCTTGCCTGCTTACCTTCTGTGAAGCACTCCTCAGGCTCCTTGCTGTCCTCAGCTTCTTCTGCCACCTCTTCCTCGACTGGCAATGGGAGCTTGTAGTCCACACTGCTGCACAGCGAGGACGCGTTGTCACTTGAGAGTGGGTTCTGCAAGGGGCAGAGGAGAGGCAGCCTCAGTGATGGCCAGGGGCCCACTCGCATCTGCCGGTGTCGCTTCAGATCCATGTGGTTCACCTCCACAACCTCCAGCTCCGTCCACCCCCAGAGATGCTCCAAAGGAGCCAGGCTGGGGACGGACCCTCAYGGGTTCAGGACTGCTCCTGGGCAGGAGCTTTGCACCTTCTTTCCATGAGGTCAAACCCCACATGGACTGGATTCCCCATSGGACCACTTGAGGACTTTCCCATTTGGAGGAACCCACCTGATGAATCCCCTGGCCGGAAGCAGCTACAGAGCAGCTACATTGCAGAGTTGCTACCAACTACATTGGACCTCATTTTACTTTATTTTAGCCTGCTCTGGCTAGCTTCAATCAAGGCAGCACGCTGGCAGATGTAGCAACCAGCCCTTTCCTCCCAGGGGKAAAACACACCTCAGCTTCCCGCGCGCTGCGATGAGCAATTTCCAGAGAGCTGGTAGAGCAGAAACGCAGCTCCCTGCCTCCGGAAGCACCGGGGTGGCAGCAGTCTAGCGTGTCTCCAGCTCACGGACAGGTACCGTCCCACCTCACGCCAGGGTGGAGGGAGCTCTCCCTTGCTAGCGAAGGGCAGGGAGCCCTCCAGAAGCGCAAAAGCCTTGCACGGGGGCTGCTCTGAGGACAGCCACCTTCCCTTTTTCCTTCGAAGATGGAGCTGTCAAAGCAGACACCAAAGTGCTCTCCTTGGAAGTGGCCCAGAGTGAAGTGGTTGGATTTGCTGGGGCTGGAATCCTCTGAGGACCATTGGTAATAGAGTACCAGTCTCACCCAAGATTCAYTTTTTGGCACAGTTCAGAAGAGGAAAAAGTCCCCTGGTCCCATCCAACATGGCAAATCCATCTCCCATCCCTTTTTACCATGATTTCAGGCTGCTTTCACTACCTCTTCATCCTCCTCCTCCTTTGTGCACCCCCTTAATTATACCCCCTGGTATAATTAGCACTGCAGAAACTCAAGCTCCCACCCTGGCACTTATCTCAAATGCTCCTAGCTCGGCTCACTGTGAGGAGCTTTTAGGCTGAGGTTCACTCAAGTTCAAAGCCTGCATCCCAAATAGCTCTCGCCTGCTCCACCTCACGCTGCTGCTCCTCTTGGCTGCCTTCCCAGACACTGCTCAGCGGGCTCGCGGGGGCCGAGAACAAGAGACCGTGGCGAGCCTCGGGGATTATTTTTTTCCTCACTCTTTTCTGGCTTTCAGAGAGGAGCTGTGGGGAGGGAGCAGCTCCCCATACCTGCCTGTCCTGCCTGAGAGCAACCAGGGAGGAGTTTGGGATAAGGACATCGTGTTGAGGGCCATGCAGGATGGCACGGTCTTGCTCAGGAAGGAGATAGTCCTCCCCTAAGGCTGCTAATGCGTTCGGTAGCACGTAAAGGAGATGGCCCTGGAGCAAGGCAAGACAGCCCCAAAGCATCAGGCTTCAGGAGAGAGCTGCAGGTCCATGTAATTCAGGAGCTCTGCACTTCCCAGTRTCTACAGTGAATCCCCTGGAAGAGACTGGGTAATCTGGCTGTTCCTCCTGCATAGTCCACAATCCACAGGCCTTCCAGCAGCCCTAAGGGCTTCCGAGCCCTCCACCCCATGCTGTGATCACCAACTTTCCAAGGCAATTTCCATCACACGCCTGGTGTGAGAGATCCAGCCTGGGTGGATGTTTCCAACCTAAACCCTGGCCCATGGTTTTCCTTTATGCTTACCAACACTGGTTGAAAACCAGGACTCGGGCACCAGGCATCCAGACTTACCTATCATCTCCCAATAACACATTATGGCCAAGAGCACTGGCCTCCAGAGCATCGTAAAAGAGACATTATCCTTCATGGAGCGTGAGGGTCCAGGGTATCCCCTCCCAGGGGACACCAGTGCAGCTCAGGAAGCACCGGCACAAAACCCCCAGGACAAAGCTTTTGGTAGTGTGATACACAGAGGACAAGTCCTGAGCCATGGGACCAACGCTTTGCCTGGCTGGAGCACACCAGCATTGCTTCTCTGTCACCTCCTTGCTGCTTAGTGATGCAAAACACAAACCAACCATAAGAAGAAAAGATGCCTGAGGAGAGGGTTATGCTGCCAGCGTTGTCTTTGCTGCTGCTATGGTTACACCTTGAAAAACACCTTGGGAAAGGTATTTATCCTTGGAAAAGATCTTCTTTGGAAGAAGGTARGCATTTAGCAGTGCTTCCATAGCAGGCAATGCAGTCACCTGCAGTTTGCCATCATCACCAGAGCCCCATGTCCTCTGCTCAAAGCAATGTGTTGGCCTTTGGCTCCATCTGGAGCTGATCCATGGCATGTGAACACATGCAATCAGCAGAAGTCTTCCCCACACCTCAGCTCATCACAGCTTCTACCACCAGGTGCCTAATTTCTAATTACTGCTGCAGTTCGTGCAACGTCCCCCAGCCTGGTGCCTGTTGTGCCCCTTCAAGCAGGGGCCTGTCTGGTGATGCAGCTCCCTGGATTGCACCTTGTGTGACTGCCTGAAGCTCCTGAAACCACCACAGCCCATGGGATGAGCTGGGATTTGGTACAAGGAGATCCCAAGAGCAGCCGTTTGCTCACCGCATGCTCGGAGCAGCTGGAACCAGCTTTCACGCTGCGCTCTTGCAGTCCCCGGCACTGGGGACTCTGGGTGCCACTAGGTGTCAGCTGAAGACAGCCTGATAACAGAGCTGGGGCTGGTGCCTTGATGCTGAAAAAATCTCATATCTGCCACACGACAGTTTTCTCCCAACTGCTGGGTTGCAAAGGACATTRCAGTGGTGAAGACATCACCATGTTAGAGCAGGGAGAGACGAAAGCTCAGGGGTCTTGTCCAGCCAGACGGGACGTGTCCCCTGAGCTCGCTGGGCTGGCAGTGCCTTTGCCTCTGTGCAGCACATCCAGCCATGGCGCAGTTGAGACCACAGGTGCAGCCCAAGTGGACTTGCAGCAGGAGGAAGTGGGGAGATAAATGTGCAGGATCCAGTCTTCCCAGCTGGCAACGCTAGTGGCAACAACGCATCGATTCCCTTTGCCCCTTCTCTTGGCCAAGGCATCTGCAGATACCTCAGGCAAGTCCCTCTTGAACCATGCACTTCCTCAAATCCTCGGTGCAACCTTGTTCCAAACAGTATTTTCCCATCAGGCTCATTTTTGTGCCTGCTGCTTCCTGGTTTTCTTGTCTCATACCTCCTTACAGTCATTTTGGAGCACACAGACGGTTGCCTCCATCCCACAGGACTCGAGTGTCCCCTCTGCATCTCCATGTGGCAGTGCTGGCATCAGCTGTCTCGTCAGCTTTGGATCCAAAATGCATCGCTTCATGTTTGCTCGTGCTAAGCTCCATCTGGTTTCATATCCCCCCCACAAGATGCTTTCTGAGGCATTAGCAATGGATCTAATGTTAGCACCATCAGCAGATTTCCCAGCTTTCCTGGCATCAAATTCCTCTTTAACGTCTTTAACCCCAAAATGGAGCACTCTGGCCCTTGCACCAACCTGTAGTTGCAGCAGCTTCCCCTGACATTAGCAATAACCTTGTAATATAAAATAATCCCGTAGCCTGATCCAAAACACTCTGTACTCCAGCTTAGACCCCCACCATGGCTCTACCCTCCAGCTCACGCTGAGTAAAGTAGATTTTTGKTTTTTTTTACTAAAACTCCTCAAGTTCAGCCCATGCCACGCGCCAAATGAGGCATTTTGGAAAAGCTAGAAAGCAACTAAATCCACATTTTTCTATGGGAAGAACTGTGTAACTGGAGGGAGAGGCAGATCAAACCACAGAAGGTGAGCCCCAGTTTTGGGGCAGAAAATATGTCTCAGCACAAAGCCCTGCTGCCGCTTGTTTCTCACCTTGGCATCTTCCGTGTCGGACTGGGTGCTCGTCTCTTCCTCATAGAGGTCGGACTCCTCCGAGGCAATGGGAACGTGAACGGTCAGGTTGGGGTTATTAATGAAATTCATGTGGTCCACTTCATCCATGAGCAAATGCTCTTTTACCGTGACCCCATCCATGTACTCTGACTTGGGTTCCTGGCCAGCGTCCATGTGGTTTAGCACAGAGTTGTCCATCTTGCTATGTTCTTGAGCTTCCTCTGGGGCCTTTTTCCCCTTCCACAGCCTGTGGAGTAGCATGAGGACAGAAGTCTTCACAAAGTCGATGCCGTTGGTGATTCTGCCGATAGCAATCTGCAAGTTGTTCATCTCTCCATCATCATCAGAAGCTGCCAGGCTGTCAGCACTGAAGGAGCTCAGCAGCAAAGCTAAGAACAGGTTCAGGACCTGGAGGAGACAAAAGCAAWCACCAGTGCTGAGGTCTGCACCAGCAAGGTCTCCACATGCTCAGCGCTGCCTAGGAGATGCCTTTGCTGAACACTTGGTGGGGACTCTCTCTTCCCTTCACTCAGCTTTAGAGACCACATAGATTCTGYTCTCCCAGTGTGTACAGAGACACTGACCCCATCTCCTGGATGGAGTTGGCCACGTGTCCAGCTCCTCGCTCTGTCTGGGGCTGTGATGCTCCCAAGACCACTTTGATGCAGTGGGTCCAGGTGAGGACCTGCCAGTCCTTCTGTGAGCGTTGCTAGTTCCCCCTGTGGCCCTTCCCAAGCAGTCTCTCCTAGGGGTCTTTTAGCATGTCCCTCCCTTTGCTTTCTTTGTCCTCTTGGCCTGGCTGCTCCTCAAGTGGGACTCCCCAAGCCTATGGCACTCCTCCCTGGGGGGACACAGCACAGCTCAGTCTCTTCTCTGAGAGGAACCTCAACTTTTTGTCCTCTTCTCTTTCCTAGCTCTGGTAGCTTGGATGCCCTACAAGCTCTTGAGGGTCTCCAACACCTTGGAGCCTATGGCACATCACCCCTTTTCCCCCAGGGACCACTCTGCTCCATGGACAGCAGAATCTCACCTCAATACCAGCCAGCTCATGGGATGCAAGCTCAACGCGCTACATCGTTCTGACCACGGGCTCTGCTTTTCTTTCCTCCATTCCCCAAATATCACTGGAATCAGCTGCAGCCTTAGCATTAATGTTTGGCCTGGCTCAACTTGCTGTGCGTAAGAAAACGAGCCTCCAGTGCAGCCAAAGAGATGGGAAGCAGGGCAGGCTCTCCATGCGGAGCGAGGAGCATCGGCAAAGCAGATCCGAGCAGAGCACTTGCTGCGCGAAGCCGGCCGCTGGGCCAAGCCCACAGCTGTTGGTGTTTGTGCCTTTTTGCGCCAGCAGCGTATCTGAGAAGGGAATTAGCTGCTATTCAAGGTCACTGCTGTTTTCGCATGGCTCATGCCATATGACTTAAATCGCATCTTTAAATAAATCCCTCGTATCCCATCAGTTTAATACTTACGTTAAGCACCAATTACAGTTAATAGATTCTGTTGCTGTTGGCGCTGTCTTTTGTGACAGGAGTCCATTACCTTCTCACCCGACTGACTTCCTCCCTTTTCCCTTAATAACTCCAAAGGAAATGCTCAAAGTGTCATTAAYGGTAAAGGGTGACTGGCCTCTGCCTCGTCCCACTGGACGGGATGTGGGGAAGAAACACACACCTCCCTGCAGGCAGGATGCTCAGGAGACTGCATGGGACACGTTCCAGGAGGTGGAAATTCCCATGACACAGGAGGAGAGGAGGACACCCTGGTGGAGGGGATGAAGAAGGCAGCGCTGGCTTGGGGTTTAAGTTACCCTTCTGAAGCAGCACAGCAGGAGCTTGCCCAGAAAACTGGGGTGCAACGTCTTGTCTGGCAGAACCTACCCCACYTTGGCAGAAAAGGACATCCTGCAGCCTCTCTCCTAGGAGCAGCCTGAGGGGAGATGGATAAACCATAAGCCCTCCACAGACTTGCTCCACAACTGGAAAGGTCTTCAAGGACCTTCTGGTGGGATCCTGTCTGGGTTTCCCAGTTCCTCAGCTCCCACGGTGTCTGCAAACCGTTCTGGAGACGCTTCTACTGTTTGCAGGTGGATTTACAGCCTGCTTTTGCATCGTGATTCAAACAAGTAGGATGTCCTTAAATTGCTGTTAGAAATGGATGCTGAAACCTCAGCCCCAGAAGGGTTTTGGATCAAGGCAGACATGGAGGCGATTGCTCTCGGCTTCAGGTCACGATCACTAGGAAGCTTCAAARCCTCATATGTGTGGGATAGGCTGTGGGATCAGCTCTGGGCAACGCACCCCGATTCCAACACTCTTTCCGAACGAAGTCCCCGACCTGAACCCTGAGTTGAAGGCACAAAATCCGCTCTGCCCTCGCTGGAGGGCTGTGCCGGCGCGGGCATGGAGCAGCCGTCCGGCGCGTGGAGGGAGGTGCCAGCAGCGACCTCAGCAGATAGTCTTTCAAAGCAAATTCCAAAGGGCTTACACAAGCTCGGCAAGTAATAGGAGCGATTCGGCGAGCCTCTGCACTTCCCTCCCCCGCCTGGCTCCTTAAGAAGAGAGAGCAGGGCCGCGGCGCCTGGAAAACAAGCTTGGAAGCCGCCAGCAAGCAGGATACCAAGTTTAGAAAGGACTTGACCCTCGCCTGGCGCTTGCAGCGTGGGCAGCATTGCGGGGCAGTAGTGGCTTAGGTAGAGGGGAGGTAAACAGGGACAGGTTCAGGGCATGAGGATGAGGAGGCCAGCGGGCTGGGAAGGAGGTGGCTGTGGCTGCGGTTCGCCAGGGCACGCAGGCCTGCAGGGCTGGAGGAGAGGATCCCCACAAGGGTGGTCATCCTGGGACTGTCACCTGGGTCAGCCTGAGAGAGCTAAAGCCACATGGAGAGGAAAGTGCTGTCCTAGCATGAGCTTCCCTTGGTCCCAGATCTCCTCCCATATCTCCCTTCAGTCCATCATCAATCTTTTTTTTTTTTTTTTGGTCTCAGTTTCCCTTTTTTTTTGGTCTCGTTTTCCCCTTTTTGCAACTTATCTGATTTTGCACCTTATCTGATTGTAGCATTTTATCTGATTTTAGTCCCTCAGGCAGAAGCTGGTTCTTACCCTACATTACGGAGACCTGAGCACACAGCCTAGCCCCATGCTGGCCTTTGGGTATACAGRTGGGAAATCTAACCCTATGGCTCTGCGCCTATACAAATCCTGCAAGATCCATTCTACAGGAAGGTTCCTGTAGATGACCCATTTCACCAGGTGCCCATTCCAGGCTCCTTTACTCACCACAAGGTTCCCGATAACCATGACCATCATGAAGACAATGAGGCACATGGTCTGGCCGGCCACCTCCATGCAGTCCCACATGGTTTCAATCCACTCCCCACAGAGGATGCGGAAGACGATGAGGAAGGAGTGGAAGAAGTCATGCATGTGCCAGCGGGGCAGCGTGCAGTCCTGGGAGATCTTGCACACGCACTCCATGTAGCTCTTCCCAAASAGCTGCATCCCCACGACAGCAAAGATGAAGACGATGATGGCCAGCACCAGCGTGAGGTTCCCCAGGGCACCCACTGAGTTGCCAATGATCTTGATGAGCATATTCAGGGTGGGCCAGGACTTGGCAAGTTTGAAAACCCTCAGCTGCAAGGAGGAAGGAGACAATCCATTGAGTTGCCTGGGACTTTCTTTGCCACAAGGTGTCAGCAGGGCCACAAAGACAGGATTAGATGTTTGCGCTACTGTTGTGTTAGGAGAGGAAGAACTAAACACTTGGCTGCTTGAGAAAGAACACACATTCCCAAACATCCTTGATTAGCAACATTATCATTTATGCATAGGGTAAGGCGGTGACTGCCACAGCCAGGGCACTCAAAGATGATGTTCTCCGTGCTAGAGGTGACCCCATCCACAACCGTCATGCACGGCTTGGCCCCACAGCACCTACCAGGCGGAAGGAGCGGAGCACAGAGAGCCCCTGCACGTTGGCCAGGCCCAGCTCCACCAGGCTCAGCGTGACAATGATGCTGTCGAAGATGTTCCAGCCTTGCTGGAAGTACTCGTAGGGGTCCAGTGCGATGAGCTTCAAGACCATCTCCGCGGTGAAGATCCCTGTGAAGACCTGTGAGAAACGGAACCCCATGAGTGTGCATGACAAAAAGGGCTGAGCCTGGGTATGGGTGGCAATGGTGGGTGGCAGCTGTGGGTGGCAGCGGTGGGTGGCAGCTAATGTTTTTGGGGTGCTCCCAAAGCATCTCCTGCACCATGCAGCTGCAGCCCTGCCCGAGGCTGAGAGCCCAGCGTCTCTTGCAAGGCTGGGTTGGGAATATTGGTTACCGATTGCTTCCGAAAAGACTTGGCAGAGGTGCGTGCTGGCAGAGGGAGGGAAGTCTCCCTGGCAAAGCCAGCCCTCCGACGGACTGCTGAATCACAGGGGATTCCCAGCGCTGGGAACTGGGCTGCTACTGGGCTGCCCCTGCCCACTGGCACTGCCCYGAGCCCCGTGCTGTGAAAGCTGATCCAGCTTCTCCACATTACTATTTTCCTGGGACTATAATGACCCTGCGCATTATCACATTACTCCAGAGTGGGATCGGCTAAGTGACAATTAGCATCCTCRGAGCAATTGCATTTCTAGACAGGGCCTGACAGCAAGTTTTGCGCTGGGGACAGACTGCACTGGGACATGCAGGTTCCTGCCTCTGTCCTGCAGAAAGGAAAGGCTGAAGGAACRCTTCAGGACAGTGCAACCAGTCCCCAACACGGCTCTATTCGTGCCAACCCATGAGTGTCCCTCTTGCTCCTCCTGCCACCTGATCAGCCCCTCGTGTCTCYGCTCTCTTCACTGACTTTCTGAGCTAGCCTGGGCTGATGAGACCTTGTGCACAGGTAGATGAGTGCAGAAACCCATGGCAGGGTTTCAGGAGAGTCGCTCCTGCTCCAATCTTGCCTTTCACAACAACCTGGTCCCCTGTCCCTGCTGGCTCCTCTGGGCTGGGCCGCCAGCTCAGAGGAAACACCAGGGCCATTTCTGCAGCACGACAGTTCTTTGAGCAATAGCTGATTAATCCCCTTGTATTTCCTGAATGAAATGAGATACAAAGCAGCTATGTGCCCAGCGTCATCCTGCCGGCCCACGGCTTGGGCCCCAGCATGTGTCACTCGAGCGCCTGTGCACAGAGAGGTCTCGGCAGGTGCTGGAAGCAGGCAGAAGGCCAGGCAAGGTGGGAGGAGAGGAGGCAGTGAGCTCAGCTTCCGATGGAGCTCTCCTGTCCCTCTGTTACCCCGRCCTCCAGGCTGCTCCTTGAGGTCTCATGGACTTGTCCCAAGCTGCACCCAGCTCAGAGTCACGTACCATTAGAACTAAAGAGGAGCAGCTAGAGCAGGCTGCTAAAAATGCCCATGCAACCAGAACAGTACAAATTTGTAGTGATTCCACACAGGAATGGAAAAAGCCATGATTATTATTTTGATGATGCTGGAGGTTTCCAAGTTCTGAATGCTGGAGGTTACCAAGAATTATCCCCTGCTCTGCCACACAGCCATCCAACACTGCAAGGACACCGCCTGCATTGCAAGGACACCGTGCCACCAGGCAGGGCTGGCACCAGCATGGGCCTGACCCCAGCGTGGCTCAGGCAAGSTCTGCAAAGCCCTGCCGTGCAGTGGCAATACTGGGGCACAGTGGGTGAGATGGGCATCTGCTCAGAAGCTGCAGCAGAAAGGGAGCAATGGGTGATCGATCCCATCGTCTTCACAGTTCTTTTGATCTCAGCCACATCCTGAAGCCCATCTCGTTAGTGAGAATGCTGTGACCAAACCCCGAGCTCTATCTCAGCAGCTAGGAAGGAGCTTTCCAGGCATGTATGAGTGCTGCTCAGATGTCACATAGGCACATCAAGGGATCTGTCCCTCATGTGGATTGCTTGGATGTGAATTTGGAAGGACAGGATGCATGTAGCTGCCTACCAGGTTCCCCACGGACAGCACGTTCTCAAACTCCTCTGTCATGGGGTAGTGCTCCATGGCCATGAAGAGTGTATTGAGCACGATGCAGATAGTGATGCCCAGGTCCACGAAGGGGTCCATCACCACCATCTTGACAAACTCTTTCAGCTTCAGCCACAAAGGGCAGCAGTTCCAGATCAAGAACATGCGGGCAAATTTGTACCACCAGGGCGGGCACTTCTGGTGAGCTTCYTCTAGCTCTGAGGGTAGGAAGGAAAAATGACATCAATATCTGCTCTCACAATGTGGAAAGACCACCTGAACCTTACAGAAAGGACCYCTCTTGAGATCCTGCTGCAATCAGGAACATCTGTGAGTCTTTTATGAGGGYTGAATGGAAAACCCAGCAGTGACCMTATGGATCTGACCCTCCAAACCACGGATCAGGGAAGGCAGATCAGCCAGAGCACAGAGGTCCCAATTCTGCTCATATCAGCACACAGTTCCCTATGCCCAACCCTTAGCAGGAGGCAGGAGACTTGGGACGACCTGCATCACTGGCATGTGCTCAGCGCGTCGAGCCCAGTTGCTCTGAAACACCTCTCACCTGGTTTGAGGGAGAACATACCTTCCACCGCACTGGAGAGGACACTGACCGCACTTCCCACTCTTTTCTCAAGGCCYGACCCATCTTGGCTACCCACAATGAGGTGGTTGTGGTTTGATTTCTCTGCTTCATTGGTGGGATTGAACTAGAAGGAGATGAGGCCACAGTGGATGAACACAGAGTGCTGGAGACTATCTAATGTGCTTAAAGATACAACAGAGAAACAGAAAAAGGCAGAGAGACATGGTTCAGAGATATGGGATGTAATGTGGGAGCTACAGCTGGTCTGCAACCTCTAACCATTGGGAGATGGGGGTGGGTTGTGGCATTTTGGATCTCCCTTGGTCCCTCTGCTGGAGTATGTGGGGGTGGGCACGCTCAAGGAGAGGCAATGACACGAAGCCAAGCACATACGTTGATCACCGTCGCGGAGCGCTCCAGCACAACCTTGGGGACCACTCGCCCATTGCAGTCTTTGGCCTTGTCCTGGTCACTGCTCAAGCCTTGGTCTGAGTCACTTTTCTTCGCCGCCATGCTGCTGGGCAAGGAACTACCGCTGGACCGCCTGTCCTGCAGCTGTGTAAAAAACACATCCACGTCACCCAGATATCTGCAGCACACGGCACTGTCCCACAGCGGTCACGGGTGGCGAGGCTAAAGAGGGACTGAATCAAGCCTTGTAACCTTGGAATCATTTTAACTTACAAAAAGTGATATTTTGATTTGAAAAAGTATGACTCCGACTTCCATCACACTTGGCTTTGTGGATTCTCATTAGCAAGTGCTCATGGCACTGCAGTGGGGCAGGAACCAACCTGGGTCTCCTGCCTGCAGAGCACTTAGCCCACTCCGGGAGCYAGGACCACAAATGGCTCAGACATAAAAGGATTTCCATACTCTTATAGATGGATATGAAATAGATTTGAGGGTCTATTTCTTGTAGACCCAGGCCTTCAGCCCTATCCTCGCTGGGTCTTCTCCATGCCTGCCAGCAACAACAAAAGAGATTTCCCCATTAATAAAACTTCTGGAAAACGCACTGGTTAATTTGTTCGGGAAACAAATGGCACCAGATTGATGCCCAGGCCTGGGGTCTCCATCCCTCGGGCAGGACCTGCCCATAGAAATTCTACAGACAGTAATGGCTAGATAAGAGCCAAAGCCGCTTCTTTGGAGGATGGTGTGGCTGGACACAAATAAGCAAGGAGATATAGAGACTGCAGGAAAAATAAAATACTATTTTGCATCTCTAAGTGAGGAAGCTGGTCTTTTGCCCAGACTAACAATTAGTTTTTTGGGGATGTCTCCTGAGGACGCTGCTTACACAGGCAAAAGCTTATTAATTCTAATCTAAATGATTAGAACATATTAAAAGCRGTGACGCAGCAGCATTAGACACCAGAGGAGCTTTTAGCACATTTTTATAGGTTTATTGGGCTGAGGAGAGAAACCTAAGGACTGGAAAAAGCCCAAGGTAATGCCCCAGGACTGCAATGGAGCAAATGGATAAAAATCAGGCAGCTCAGAGATCAGTCAATCTGATGCCAACTGTGCAAAATACCACTGCAAACTGTCTGCAGCATCAGATCCATGCATTAGTGTAGGTGTTGGGAGAGAGCAGTGGGGTCAGGCTCTGGCAAGCAGAGCCGAGAGTCGTGTCTCTGCTCTGAAAGAGCATYGGGATGCAGGGAGCTTTCTGGGTCTCCTGAGCCCTCAATTCTATCTGCAGTGGTGGCCAAAGACAAATGGTTTGTTAGTTCATTTAGTTTTGCTGCCACTGCCCTAACTTCTTTAAATGCTTCTTTTCACCCCAGTTGGGATCTGCCTGCACTTGCTAAGCTGAACAAAGATGCGGTATTACTTCTGTGGGTATTTATGTGTTGCTGTTCGCTTCTTCCCTTCATTTGCCTGAGTAATACTTAGCCATACTATAGCCATATACTGCCTCCTGGTGCTCCCTGTGCTGGTCTTCGGAGACAAATTGGGGAAATTATTTTTTTTCCCACTTTTAATGTTCATCTGGTGACTCAAAATATAGTTACCCCCTTTTCATCTTTTCTCATTACAGAGCAAGTAGGGCTTGTTCTTGGGTTTTACAGAAATAGAGATGACACCACACTAGTCACTGTCTCTTGCCCACCTATTCCTAAGCCACGGGCTTCCCTGTTCTCTCCGTGCGTACCACCAACCTGTTTCTCTTGCTCCTCCTGATGCTTTTTCAGTTGTTCCATGAGCTGCTGAAACTCCTCCTCTTTCTGCTGTGCTTCCAGCATCGTAGCATCATTTTGCTCTGCATAGGCCATCGCCACCACCGCAAGGATGAGGTTGATGAGGTAGAAGGAACCAAGAAATATAACCACCACGAAGAAGATCATGTATGTTTTCCCAGCTGCACGCAGCGTCTGTGGGAAAAAGGAGGCGGTGGATATCACGTCACATGGCCCCATGGCCTGTTTCCTCTCTCAGTGTTACCCCACCTCAGCGACTCTTGCAATGAAAGGTTTCACCTTGTGTCAAGCAACTACTTATTCATGGTAGGAAATGCAACATTTTGCTCCCGTCTCCCCTGAGTGCTGGGACACAGCTGCCATGCTAGAAGCAAGCATTGCTGAAGGTCATGTCTCTGCTCTGAAGGAGCAGATTCATGGACATCTCTGGTTGAGACTCCTGCTCTCCTGAAACCTTTATTGTGCCTCCAATGGTGGCCCAAAAGGAGGCTGATCATCTCCCACTTGCTCATTCTGCTGTCTGTGGCATTCTGCTGGATCCCTGTCTCCAAGAAGGGGCGTGCCTACCAGCTGGAAGAGGTTCTCCCAGAAGTCCTGTGTCATGAGGCGGAAGAGAGAGAGGAAAGCCCAGCTGAAGGTGTCGTAGCTGGTGTAGCCATAGTTCGGGTTCCTCCCCGTTTTGATGCACTGGTAACCTTCAGGGCACTTCCTGCCAAAAGAGCCGCGGTGGCAACAGGCTTGAGTCCATCTTTTAGCCCCACCTGCCCCAGTCCCAGGAATATCCCCAAGAAAATGCTTAGCCCCCCCAAATGCTCCCTTGTTAACCAGAACCTCCCTGGGCTGATACAGCTGGGGTSTCCTGGCTGTTCACACCCAGAGCCCACCACCCGTGGGCTCCCAGCACCCAGGGGTCCTGCAGGCTGCTGCCCCCACCATCTTCCCTCTCCCAGGGAATCCTCRGGAGGACTCGGCTGCCAGCACAAGCTCCACTCACCCGGCGTCACTGCTGTTCCCGCAGAGCAGGGCATCCAGCGCTCCATCCAAAAAGTAGAAATTTGCTTTGTGGTTCAGAAAAGAGCAGGACATGAAAATTGTGGGCATCAGTTTCCAAATTCTTGGCAGCTCCTTACTGCCAAGCATATTCCCCAGAATCCCAGCTTTGGGCTCAGGGCTATTTCTTCTCTGCTGACCTTGCTTTTTGGATTGCTCTGCTTGGTACCAACTCAATTAGATCTCATTGCTTTGTTTCACCTACCCAACTGAATGGCTCTGAAGCCTACAAAGAGTTTTAGAAATGGTCAAGCGGCCAGGGCCAGGCCTCCTGGGAAGATATGTTAACATGTGATCCATTACCAGCACAAACATTCATGGAAGTGAATGAAGGCGCTGGGAAATGCCAATGAAATGGGCTCAGGTGAACAGCTGCTGGGATCTCTGCTCTCTCACATAATCCAGGGCCAACATGTTTTACTGAGAAAGTATATAAAAGAGTGGGGCATTTCCAGGGGACACTGGGTGCATGGGAGCTGCAGGGACCCCCAAAACCTGGGAAAAGAGCCTACTGCTGYGCCATGAGCAATGCCTTTCTCTTGCTGCTCCCGTCTCACCCAGTCCCTCCGTGGAGAGAAAAAAATCACTCACAAAGGCACGATCAGAAGTCTTTAAAGTTTATCTTTACAGCTCAAGCACAGACAACAACTGCTTGAGCCGAGGGAGATGGCATTGCGTGTCACCTACCCCAGGGACACGTGGATCAATACATGGAAACACCCATCCCTAGGAGAACGCGGAGGACAGTTCAGTCCCCCTTCGGGCATCACCTACTTCAACATTTTCAGGAAACATCTGCTTCACAGGGATTGCTGGAGCTCCTTGGAGCATCCTAGGTTGTGGCTGCCTTCCTGCCACCTGGCTGTTGTTTAACCTGCATGAGATCATCTAAGAGATGTCTCACTTATGAAACTCCAGGCAATATGCATTGGCCYGGCCCAAAGATCTGCTAACTTGAGCACACAGCCACAACATGCTGTTGCTATTTGCACTGCATTCATTACGTCCTATAAATTGAATTTGCACCCCTACAAAGAAACCTTCCTGTAATTAATCTCAGGGCTACTTATACAGTTGGGTAAAGCAGTTAAGCTGTAACCTGACCTTCTGCTGAGTTCTGCTGAGTGTCCTAAACAAGATGTGAAACATCCATGCAGAGCCCAGCCCACCACTACATAGCTCTGTGAGCAGAAATCAGTCCCGAGGGCTGCCTAGCAGCGCTTTGGCTTGCTGCAGAAACGTGTCAGGGCTGCCCAAGCCTCCGAGGGCAACAACTTTTGGAGAATATCCCTGAGCACATCTTGCTATAGGCAAAGTTTCTGCCTTTGATCTGTGACCACATGTGGGATTCCCCCACAAAATAGTTTAGTTATAGCATTTCCATTTTCAGCACAGCAGTASAGCATAGACTAGCACGCGGGTACCCTCTCCATACGGCTCTACCTGACAAAACCTTCCTGGAAGAGCTTAGTATCCTCAGGGAACTCAGTTTTTCCTGACAAGGGTTATATAGTCCCATCTGTCCGTTCTGTGATCATGCACAACCTATTTCACCCACATCTCCATGTGCAGCTTTACTACTGTAGAAGCACCATGGCAGAAAGGTCTTTATGAGCAAGACATCTTGGGCAGACACAAAGAAAGAACAGGGGAAAGTGAAGAGCAAATCAGGGTAATCAGTCAATAGAGAGGGGAGCTGTAAGCGTTTACCTTCATCATTGAGATAAGCCTCAAAATCAAAGGTGCTATTGGTGGTGAGATTGCTGTAGAGTGTTGTGTTGGCCCACGTGTTGTTGCCCAACTCTATGAATTCCCCCATCAGGGTGTCATTGATGGGAGGCGGCCACCGCACACACTTGTTTCGAAGGTTCCCCATGAAGAGCTGAAGGCCAATTAGGGCGAACACGCTCAGGCAGAAGACAGTGAGGATCATGACATCTGAGAGCTTCTTCACGGATTGGATCAGTGCCCCAACAATTGTCTTCAGGCCTAGGGATGAAGGCGTTGTTACTGAGTTCATCGCAGCCAACCTGATACATCCTAGGTGAATGCTGGCTGGACCTAGGAGGTCCCCACGGTAGAGAAGTTCACCATGTCTGCCACTTGGGCCCAGGTTCCACGCTCTGCTCCATGTTAGTCCTTTGGTGCCCCTCTGCCTGTCCCCACATTTGTCTCAGCAGGGTAAATCCGTCTCTGAGAAGAGCCCCCATTGGACAAATCCCTCCTCAGGGCAGACACTACCTAGGCTTTGCAAGTCAGACCATCTTAACCCGGCTGCTTTGATTCCTTTTGATTTTACTTTTTTGCTGATCTCTTCAAAATCCATTTTTTGGGAGGTCATAATCACCAGGACCACCAGGCCATTTGACACTCAGAAAAGCTGCCAGGCCCAACAAGAAGCGGTTGAACACTCCGAGCTCTGGCTGTAGAGAAGCTTTCCTGCTCTGAGACACCCATGTGCTGCCCTACATCAGTTGAGAGCCCAGCTGGCCCCTCCAATCTGGCATAATTGCTTCTGAGGAGAGGTGACGGAAGTGACAGTTTGCATTAAGCTCAGGGATTAAGTCTTTCTCTCACCCCGCACTCTACAATGGCAGGGAGGAGGTTGGCAGATCCTCAATGGATCTTTAAAATGGAGATTTCCTATTATCGGCACTGCCTCCAAATGCTTGACGGGTAAAGGCAGAACATTCAGACATCAACTCTAAAGCAGCTTTCTCAAACGGACATAATTGTCCAAATACATATGATTTTTAGCTCTGTCATCATGCCAGATTTTTTTTTCCCCACTCTCCAACTATTTAGGTAAAATCCTGTTCTCCAAGGGCCTGTCTATGTTGGGAAACTGCTTGGGACAGCTGTTCTAAAACAACTTATTTTTACAATAGCTATTTCTGCATAGCCTCTTGGGTGGACATTGGTCTAGAAATAATAGTCCAGGGATTAAGGAATGCATTTTTTTAGCCTCTTTGAACAAGGTGAAAAGCAAAACCTAAAGACTAAAGATTTGGAAGCCACGGGGACACAAAAGGAACCCGAATGTACTTGTCACCATAGATTATTGCCTGTCATCTAATTTTGTGCATCTTCATGAGCATCTTGTTAACTAAGCCCACGAGACCTGACATTAGAACAAATGTGTTTGAGAAGTCTCTGAGACACCCTAAAAACACGGTGTCCAGCTTGTTAGAGACCTTTCCCAGCTGCAGCTAATTTAAAGGTATAAAATCAGCTGGATCTGATTCAAAAGCTGAATTATTAATTGGAAAACATATGAATGTTATCAAATACTTTTTTTTTCTTTAGAAGTGTTAAAGGAAAACAAAAGAAGTGCTTTGAGCATGGGAAAAAAAAGTTGAGCTCAAGGAAAGGGAAGCTTGGGAAGGAAGCTCTTGACTCTTACCTGGAATTACGGTGATAGTTTTCAGGGCGCGGAGAACACGGAAGGTCCTCAGAGCTGAGATGTTGCCCAGGTCCACGAACTCTGTGATATAGCTGGGGGACAGGAGAGGAGGTGGCATCAGATGGGCAGAGACTCTGTCCATGCACTTGTCAATCCGTTTTCCTCCCCCAGGCCCCTTTCTGAGACAAGGTGGCAAAGCCAGAGCTTGGCAGCCTGGTCTCCCGCTCTGTCCCAACGAACTCACGCCATGGAGATGACCATGAAGTCCAGCCAGTTCCACGGGTCCCGTAGGAATGTAAAGTTGTCGATGCAGAAGCCTCTTGACAGTATCTTGATAAGGGACTCGAAGGTGTATATGCCAGTGAAGGCGTATCTAAAACGGGAACAGTGACTCAAAAAGGAGGATGGGATGGTTGTCTGGGTCAGAGGGCCAACTCAGGACAAACATGAGTGCCATGAGGCTCTGTCAACTCTTTCCGGTGGCCAGGGCAGCAAGGCCATCTTGGGGAGTCCCTGCCTGTGGACTGCAAGGTCATCTTGGGGAGCAAGCTGCCCAGCCTCCCAAACCATTGCCATGGAGCCAGCTCAACCTGCTCTGCAGCAGTCTCCTGTCACAGAGGGTTTTGGGACTCCATTAGACTTGAGATGGCTCCATAAGTCCCCAGGAGCGGCTGGCTGCCTGCCCTTTGTAAAGATGGAAGAACTGAGACCACAAGGGCCACCACCATCTCCATAGAACACCTCTCCTCCTCCTATGAGGGCCTGGATGCCAGTGCTTCTTCAGCATTGGTCCTGCATCTCCAGGAGGACCTAAGCTGGGATATTCCCCTGTGAAGAAGAGATATCATGGGATATAAAGGACTTACTCCACATTCTTGGACCATGCCGGGGGGTTGCTCATTGTCATGAACACACAGTTGGTTAAAATTGTGATCATGATGAACATGCTGAATAATTTAAAACTTGGTCAAGGAGAAACTCCATGGCTATGGCATTGCTTCTGCTTGCTGAAGGGCATATGAAGGTGTAAAGCTGAGAATCATCTCCTGTCCTGGCTCTTGCCTTGCTGCCATGCTCTAGCTGCCAAGTGGGGATCTCCTGGCTAGGTCCCATGCTTACACTCTCCTCTTAATCTCTCTGCTCCTACAAGACTGTTCAGGACCTTGCATTTCCTTTTATCTCCTTTACGCATCTCCACACTGTGCTGGACCAGCCTCTGTTTTGCACCCTGTGCTTGTTCCTCCCCGTCATCCCAGAACACAGCTCCCACCACTCTCCACAAGACACTGCCATGATCATCCTCCTACCTCCAACCTCCTGGTCCCCGAACCTCTGCTGCCACCCACAGCTCTGTCAGAATCACATCTCATTTATTCTAGCCTCCTTTCTGCTCCTGGAAATCTTCCCTAATTTCCCATCTCTGCTTACCTTTCACTGAAAGCATCAAATCTGCTCACACTGCTTCCTTCCCCATACTTTGATATCCTAGTTCCATCTGCCAAAGCTCCCAAAGTCACCCTGCACCCACTGGGACGGGATCTCCTGTTCTGTAAACACTTTTTYTTCTTTTCAAGGCTCTGCAGATCTGAGAGAACTTCAGCTTTCTTGGAAAGCCTGACCTCATAACTGTCCTCCCTGCTCTGACCAAACTGAAGCTCACCAGGCACTCTGAGTAGCTGCTCCTTGRGAAGGCACAAAAGCACTGGGGAGGCTCAGCAGGAGGTCTTGGCCATGTGTGGGCCTGGCCAAGGAGGTTTTCCTCCCACGCCACCAGCAAATCCCTATCTTAGTCCTTTCCTAGGCATGCTCATAGTCCACACATCAGSTTTTGACCTGGCAATGGAGAGACTGATGCTCTCCTCATCAAGGATATGAATGTATAAGCACTTTGATGGCTCCTCTCCGGATTGGGTTGAAGGGTCCCAACAGGTAGAGAGCTGGGGTTGCTGAGAAGCGGAAGATGGACTTGCCTTTATTCAGGACTATAAAYGTCTGTGGAGACAAGAAGAGGGAGATTGTTTGCCCTCCTGCAAAACTCTTGCCAATCAGTTAGAGCTGTCCATGCACATATTTGGTTTTCAAAAGACCAGGGCCAAGGAAGGAGCAGATAATGCTCTTTCTGATGGCCAAGCACCACCATGCAGATGGTTCTAGTTCAGAGAAGCCATCAGACCAACTTGGGGTCATGGCCAAAAGTTGACTCAGCAAGAAGGGTTCAAATGAGACCCCAGGTTGTGCATGAGGGAAAAGATTTACTCTTCTTTTGGGGACAACCACATCTACTGTCAGCTCTGCCCCTTACCTTCTTGTCCTTGTAGAAAGGATCCAAGTCCTCCAGAGGTGTCCCAATGAGCTCCAAGGGGGGATCACCATAGATGAGTGGCAGGTTCTTCCCAGCCTCCAGGTCACTGCTCGGCTTGATCTCCTCTTCCTCGGGCATCTCCACATGTTGCCGCTTTATCCTGAGCGCCTCCGCCTCGGCGATGCGCTGCTCAATGGCAGCCAGCGACGCGGGCGTGAAGGGACGGAGGTGCTCGGGGCCCGGGATGTGTGGCAGGCCGGCCATGTTCTCATTCTGCTCTCAGGATGCCTGCACCCAGCCTGCTGGCGAGAGGGAAGCTCAGGTGGCCGGGGGCGAACGCCCGCCCCTTGGCACAATATACTATTTTGAGGATTTAAAAGCTCAGGACTCAACACCCTGTGGTGGCAGAAACTCAGCACACTTTTGTCAGCACGCAGCTCTGGAAATAATGGATTTGCAAGTGGCATTGCTTGTCCTCTAGAGCAAGGAATCACGTGCGCTGATGGGGGACCCCATCCACTGCTTCCCTTCCCAGATCCTCATTCAACCTCTGATCAGAAAATACTTCTGCACTCGGCTTTTTCCAGAGCATGTCATGAGCTCCGTAGCTGGAGTCTGGCACTGGCTGGCAATCTTCACAAGAGTAATTTTATAATCCAGAATTGTCCAACAGAACTAGATCCCACCAGGGGTGGCACAGACCCAGCTGTGGGGTACAGACCCTTGGGCACTGCTGCAGCACATCCTTGGCTGCTCTCTTAGGCGCAGGTAATGGGTACCGCTCGATACAACGATCTCCTCAGCAAGAAGACTTGCCACCCCACCATGCCTTTGGAGCCAGAAGCACAAGAAGGTCCTACATCACCCATCATCCTAGTTAAGAGAAAAAAAAAACCCTTTTTTGCATGGAAAGCACACTAATAGTCCTACTAGTCTATACGTGAACGGCCAAAGTATGAAATACTAAGTGCATTTTGGAAGACAGTAAACAACTCTATGTGCAACTATGGAGAGGACAACCTTTATTTATATAGACAGGTCCCCTTTTATCTGTGGTGCCACGGTGCTCTTGTCAGTTTTTCCAGTGTCTTACCCACTACATCCTGTGGGTGATAGAGCCCATTCCCATCCATAAGGAACACAAGTGACTTGCACCCTGACTGATGATTCTGCTCACGCTCCCTGACATCAGCAGAGAAGGTGCTGCCAAGAATCTGTGCCAAGGACAGGCAGATATCAGTGATCACAGGGAGAGGGGGGTGGGCGGCATGGAGATGTCACCTGTACCCATGTGACTGCAGTGAACCCAGACTTGCTTGTTTTGAGAACCTCTCTGGGAAAGAAACCTGCCTTTGTCGGAGAGCTGGACACACACCTGGAAAACAGCAGCAGACACACCAGACTTGTAGGAAGCTGACCTTGAAGCAGAGCCCTCAAGGACTTGATTCTTAATAGATCCTTGAGGATCCATTGATATTCAAGCTCCTCCCTTAAAGTGACTTAAAAAGTGCTCATTACTAAGGTAATAGTATAGCTGTAAGACCAAGGGGAGGAGAATTGCTCAGAGATACTCAATGCATCTTTATTCTCGGTCCTACATTGTAGAGTTGCAGTGATCCCACTTCATAGTTTATCCTAAGGCTACATTTAATCATCTCCTTTTTTTTTTTTTTTTTTTTTTTTTTCCTGTTTGAAATTCTGCTATTTTATCATGTGCTTTCACCTGCAAACCTAAAGTTAGCCATCATGAACTTTCTGAAGGATATTCTTAGGGTAGGTGGGAAGTTTTGCTCAACTTGCAAAAAGCAATTCTTAAACAATGTCAAAATTGAACATTGACCCTGCAAAGCAGCAACAGCAGTTCAGATGCCTCTGTATATCTGTTGCTTTACATCTGCTGAGCATCTGCCCCAGAAGAATCATTAACTCTGTTTCTGCTCTTAACCCTCAACTTCAAATCCTGCTGTGGTTAAAACCAAGGCGGGGAAACCTTCAGCCAATGGTAGTTAATGGAACTGGACACTTACAGCCTCCATGGGTACAGATTATCAGGACATAACTAGTATTGACACATGATTCATATCCCCAAAGATAAAGTTCAGCAGCAAAGGGAGGTATTGATTTCAAACAGCAGTGAATAACTGTATTGAAAACATCCCCACCATGCTCCCTTAGTACCACTCCATTGAACTCCAAAATGGATTTGCCTTAGACTCCACCATAACCCAAGAGCTTGTGAGTGATACCCTCCGTGGCAGGGGCATTGCCCACCACTTAGGGCTTGCTTGTGCTGGACGCTGGGTGGGCTGAATCCCGTATTTGGTGCAGCCTCTTATACGGAGACCACCCTTGCTGCCGTGCCCAGTACCTACACTTGCTTCTTTTCAGTCTGACCCGTTATGGGAAGTTTGATTCTTGGCCCTTTGGGTTCAGAGACTCTATAAGACACCAGAGTTTTTCCTGATTTACATCCATTTCATGTTCTGCTTGACCAGCTCTGGCAGCCTGTCCTCAGCCTTCTCTTCTGCCTAGGCCAGCAACCTTGAAACTCAAGTTAAAGGCACAAGACCACTGAAGGTCCCCTGGGGACATGCTCAGAAGACCCATGGCAGGGATGAATCAACCCCATCTCCTAGGACCAGGAGGCTTCAGGGAGCCAGAGGAGCTTGCTGGGCTCCACAGTGCCCCAAGCATCCCTGCAGCTGGGTTTTGCAGATAGGGAAGGGTGGTACCGCAGCTCCTGTGGTTGTACAATGCCCTCGGATGTGTTTGGGCTTCCTGGGTGGTGCAGAGCCCAGGCCTTCCCCAGAGGCCTCACGTTGCCCCCAGCACCCACAGCAAGGCCTCATGCCCTGCTTGCTGCAACCAGCCCGAGTCGCTGGCAGAGCCCTGGCGGTGGCTGTGGCTCCAGCTGCCGCGGGCTGTCACTGCAGGTGTCCGATTTCAGCAGCCCCATGACTCTGCTCATTCCTTATCCAGCAGCAGTGAGTGTGAGAGGGGAGCGCAGGCCACCAAGGTGGGCTAGCCTTCCTCCTGCTCCTCCTCTTCTGCTTGCCAGGCTAAATCCACCGCGCTGCCCACCTGGGGCTCCTTGGTGCCAAAGGAGCAGTCCTGGGCACTGTGGCTAGGGAAGAGGCTAGAAGGTTTTCACTGTGTCCAGTCCCTCTCAGTCCCCTCTACAACTCCCTGAGATACCAGGCAGGAAACTTGGGTCCTGGAGCTTGTGGCCAGGAGCCTCAATTCCCACATGTAACAGCCCTGGAGCCATCAGCAGCTTGTGGATGGCAATTCCATGCCAAGGAGAACGTTCTTCCCAGTCCCTACATTGCAGTCCACAACTGCCCACTCACTGGCTCAYCCAAGCAGCAATTGGAAATGCCAAAACTTTTCTGCAGGAGCTCAAAACAGGGAGCTGTTGGAATCAAGGAGCCTGTTCTCTGTTAAGCAGCTCCATGGAATGTGCTATTCCTAGGGAAAACATTTATATGAAATGATGTTTGCAAACAAAATTGCCTTTCAACAGCCAACTAGAGCAGGAAAGAATTCCTGCCTCTTCAGCAGCTGAAAAAGAAGAGCTTGGACTAGGTCGGAACCACACTTCATTTTCCCTTTCACGCTGGTGGATTTTCAAGTCAAACTGGACCCTAAGGCCTCAATAGCCCCAGTGCCCAGTGGAAATATCCAGCAGTATGCCCACATAGAAATACGCCAGCGGTAGAACTGCCCTCAAGTGAGCAGCCCTGCACGCACAGCCTGCCAGGCTCGGCCGCCGAGAAGTGATTCCAGCTGCTTCGTTTCTCAATGCCTCTTACGAGGGACGGACTCGCACTTTGCCGGCTTGTGTGGCAAGGAAGGAATAAGGGGCTTTTAAGTGTCTCTGCAAAGCTCTGATCCCCATCATTTATAAGCTGCTTTCTCAAATTTTTGGACTTCCAGCTAAGCTGGGTAACTCCTCTTTATCGTGTGAGGTATAAGCCTGAGATATTGATTTTGAATAAGCTGCCCACGTGCTCTACATGGCAAGGCTCAGAAGAGCATCTCCCCCCTCCCCAGTTCAACATCACCGAGTACCAGCAGGTGACTGAGAGCATCTCCTTGGTTAGGGAAGATGAATGGTTTTTGCCTTGGTTTAAAAAACAAACAAACAAAAAGCTCAAAAGACAACCACTTTCCATCAATATTTTTGTTATTCTGACACCATACAAGGGAATCAGCCTCTGAAAAGAATAGGCATGGGTTAAAAGTAATGAAGATGCTGTATAATTGGTGCCCCTAACCGAGACTCAAGGGTAACATCTCATYTATGAGTGCTTGGGACCCATCCTGCCCAACCTGTCACTTCAAGATCACCATGAGAGTGAGGCCACCAAGAGCCCCAAAGAGGCCAAGAAAAAAGCTCAAGGGAAGAATAACCCAAGAGCCATGAGCAAGTGCAGGTCAGCTTCACTCATCAGGAAGCAACAGAGCTAGGCCAGGCGCAGAGCTACAGCTCACACACAGCACTCATAGCTGTGCTCAGCACAGCGAGGGAGGTGCATCCACCAGGGACTGGCATGGCGAGGAGGAACCCCTGCACCAAGGAGGAACCCAGCAGAGCTGGAGSTCTGACCTGGTCCCAGCCCTTGTAGCTGCTACTCCTCAGCAGCAAGTCAACACCAGGCAGGTGGAGGAACACTCAGGAGCCCAAGGCGTTGAAGAAACCCCAAAGCAGTTGCACTCAAAACTAAAACCCAGCACAGCATCCAAAGAAGAGGGAAAGAACAACAAACCAGCCACCCATCAGCAGACCTGCCCTGATGCACCCACCCTGCCAAAATATCTTCTCCTTAAGCACCCCTCAGGCCCATCATCTCCAAACAAAACAGACTAGCTACAAACAAGAGCACCTACCCACCATGTCCCAAGAGCTCCTTCAGAGATTGATCTCCAGAAAGACATTGAGAGCTGGGCGGGTTGATGCAACCAGGACCAGCTGGGACCACAGGGTTGGGGGATGAGTCACAGCTCATTTCTCAGGCCTTGATCACATGAATTTCAAACACAGATAGAAACAGGCTGTGTGAGGAAGCAACTTGCATTCACCAAGTGCTTGAGATTGGAGGCCATCAACCAATGAGGTGCAGGGGTCCATCCTGTCCCAGCCACATTGTGYGTGCCAAAGCAACAGCTCTGCTGTTGGGCAAATGGTGCAAATGGCTGCCAGGGGTGGTTGAAACAGCCCTACCAAGCTCATGGAGTGCTTGCAACGTGTTTCCGTCATCCATCGGGATATTGCACTGCCCATCCCAGTCTTCATGTTTGACTAGGAGGGACCTCCTGTATCTGCTCTCACTCCTTCTGATGCCAGGGCCATCCTGCAGGTTTTATGAGTTAAAAGAACAAAAAAAGAATTTTCACGGGCTCAGATACTTGCTGCCTATGTTTCCTCATAGAGGACAATCCTGTAGTCCTCCGAGCAACCCATCACATCATGGAGYGGGGGGATAGAAGCTCTCCGAGCAGCGCCATCCCCACGCTGGCAGCTGGTGCTCCCGGGATTCGGGCACGGCAGGACCGTGGGAAGCGGCGTGTGGTTATGGGGCTCCAGACACCTCCCCTGCCTGCGACCTGCCAAAAATGATCTCCCAAAGTCCCTCTCATGGCCCTGCCTGAGAAAGGCAACGTTCAGATCCCAGGGGAACGCGCCCAAACCCAGCACGAGTATTAACGGGACCTCCCTGCCAAGCTGTGCCCTGCGTGAGGGGTAGGATGGCTCCTTCTTTTCCCTTCAGGCATCATCCTAGCGATGTCACAGCTTGACAAATTCCCCAATGTCTGTATTTCCCACTATGTTTTTCCAAAGATTGCAAAAAAAAAAAAAAAAAAAGTGAAAATTAAAAAGAGTCTGACGCCAAATATTTTCTCTCCATTAGAGAACAAGAAGGGGAAGAGGTGAGTTTGAAGACTTGCAAATTCGCAAGTGAATGCAGTGAAGAGCAGAGACTGGAGCTGCAAGAACATTCTTAGGATGATATGAGTTTCTATTAGCAACAAGGATAAACAGTTTGATCATGTCAGACAAAATTAGCCATTTTATAAACAAGTTTGTGTCCCTTTCTGTAACATGATCATGTGCAATTTGAGAGGGCTGATGTTTACTCCACCCAGATGTGTTGTGGTCCCCTAATGCTCCGCTGGATCTGGAAAGATATATAAAATCTTCAAGCTTTTCTCCAAAAAGGGAAAAAAAGAAGCTGTTCTGAGTCCAAGCCCGCTGTAGGATGCTGCCCCTCTGGCCCTGTCGTGTTTCTGAACTCATCTCATAGTTTGTTGACGCTGGGAGAGGTACACACCTGGAGGAACATCCCCTGAGACTCCAAAATGCTTGTGGCTCAGCTTGTCTAACTGCGTATAACACATTTCCATTGCAGACCCTGGATGGACCTGCATGGGGCAGGGCTGAAACTGCTGCTCAAGCAGCCTCTTCTGGGCCAGGAAAGCTGGAAACCGGCAGTGCTAGGGCAATTTCATCCCTGGATTCCTGCAGTTTCAGGCAGAGCAGGCGGGGGCAGGAAGGAAGACCTGGKTCCCCGCAGAGGCGACGGTGCTGAGCTCCCGTAACTCGGACCGCGAGCCCCACGGGGATTCATTTTAAGGATTTTGTCACTGTTGCGGAGGCAAATCCGCTCGAACGCAGGCACTTCAGCTGCCTTTTTGGCCGTGGCCATGCCAAGGGTACCTTGATGTGCCGGACGGTGGGGGCGACACACACATACATTGCAAGCTGTGAAGTCCTCAGATACTCTCCTAGGCCGCAGATGGAAATAGGAGGTTGCAACATCCTGCAGCAACTCGTGCTAACCCCTTCCTGCCTGGAGTGCGCCAGTGTCCCCACTCGCTGTCCCCGGCGCTGCTCGGAGCACATTCCCCACGGAGCTGCTGCCGGGGGCTGCCGGGGAGCGGGACGTGCCGGGGATTTACCCGCGGCGTTTGGGGCAGCTGAGAAGCGTTAACGCGGGCACCCTGCGCTTGCCCACGGCCCGGTGGCCGCGGGCAGGAGTCACCCAACGCCGCCTCCCTGCCAGCGTCTCTGATGTCAGGCGTTAAGCCCAGCCAGGGGACGACATGGGGGAAGGGAAGGGCCAGCACCAGTGTCCGTGGAGGTTTCCCATGTGTCCCCAGGCCTCCCCTCGAAGGCGGCCTCCTCTGGACCTCCCCTCAGCGCCAGGGCTGGTTTGGAGGTCTGGTGCCTCCGAGGGACCGCAGGGGACCCCAGCTGACCCAATGGGGCTCCCAGAGGTGGCACCAAATAGTTGAGCTGGGAGCACCCTTGGCTGGAGTCCTTGCAGCGCTCTGGGGCTGCACAGTGCTCTCCCCTGCACCCCTAATGAGGCAGGTTATCAGGAGCTAATCCACCCACGCAGCTACAGGAGGGAGATCTGACATGACATGTTGGTACCGGCTATATAAATAACTAAGAGGGAGGTGGCCGGAGAGACAGACAGGCACAGAGGCCTGAAATCCCTTCCTGGCTCCCCCAGGTCTAGGGCTGGGGTGTCCAGGCTTGGTTCTTCTCGCCCAGCAGAAGCACATCCTCCCCGCKCCGCGTAAAGACGCCTTGGCCAGCACCCTCTGGACACCGGTGTGATGCTGAATGGCCCATATTTACCTGACACCGCTGCCCTACGTGGCTGCCACAGCCCCAGGTCCAGCGAGGTTTCTCCATGCTGAGCAGGAGCGACTCTACGACGTCCTTTGCCCTGTGTGATGCTCGAGTGACCCTCTGCTCCACATAGGCTAGAGAGCCCAGAGCAGGAAGCACTGTCCAAATATTAGCCTAGGCAAGCACTGGCAGGACACTGTGCTCTTTKCCTGTGCTCTTTGCACTGTGAGATACCCATAAATACTCTCTGTTTTTTTTCCCCCAAACCCAATATTACGTCAAGTTTTTTCCTAGCACAGACTGGAGGAGGCAGCTCTGGTAAGGACAGCATCTGTGTGTCCATCTCTGCATACCCAGAGCTCCTGCTCTTCCTGCCCCGGGTCYCAGAGCGTGGGATGTCCCGGGGGTTTGGAGCAAGTGCTGCCCATCTGCAGTGTCTCTGGGAACTGCCTTCCCGCTCCGACATTTCCCACCGACACCCTCGTGGCCTCTGGGAGCAAGGGAGGCGGGATGCAGGAGCGGATGGAYGATGAGAGCGATGGAGGGACCAGGGCGGCCGGTCCCCTCCTGACGAACCCCACAAGCACCTCATGTGGGGCCCAACGACCCCAAGCTGCGTGCGCTCGCATTGCTCGCCAGCCRCCTCGGGCAGCCCCGTGCACCCACGGCGGGAGACCTCGATGGCCGTGTGCAGCCGGCGCGATTCGCCCTCCGATCCCACCCCGGCACTGCCTCTTCCTGGCTGTCCTGAAAATTTCCACCCCTCAGTCTCCCATTTGCTGCTTTCCAGCCTCTCGTGCACCCATGGGTGCATCTGGAGCACGCAGTGATTGGGGCCGTTCCCCATTGGGCTCCCAAAAGGAGACACTGCGGAGCCCGGCGCAGACCTTTCCTGCAACCTTGGCTTGCCCAGGCCAAGGTTTATATTTAGACCTCCCGGAGGCGAAGCCAGGAGAAAGGCGGACGGTGACTCCGGAGCGGCGCTCGYGGCCCTGCCGCTCCGCTCGCCGCGGCGGCTCCCCAGCACGCGCCCGGGCACGTCCCCACAGCCGCTCGTCTCATCCTGCCGGCCCGGCTGCACTTGGAGAGCTGCTGGACGGGGCCGGTCCCCCCGTCCCTGCGTCTGCCGCCGCTCCTGCCTCGCTGTGGGGATCTGCTCCCCCATTCCATGCTGTTTTGCAGCACTACTGAGGTCGCCAAAAGTGCCGAGGGCCACCCCAGCAGGTGCCAACTGCCAGTGCTGCCCTGGGGCTCTGCTGTCCCCATGTACCTCTGGACGGGTGGCAGAGCTCAGGGCCAGCAGGGCCCTTTGCCTGCACCCTCCTGACACCAGAAAGGGAAACACTGGGACCCTCCAGACCTGGGGACACAGCTCGGTGACCTGGCCTGGCCCCAGAGCTGGACGCGCCACTTACTTTTCGTTGCGAAGAGCAAAATCCCAAGGCAAGAGCTTTTCAGGCTGGAATTTCCCTCTCCTTCAGCTCCGCAAGTGGCTGTTGGCAGAGCAGCTGCTGCTGCTGTCAGATGGTCATGAGTGAAACCTGAGGACACGACGGGTCCTTCAGGTAGCCTCGGCCTGTCTCAGCTGTGGCATTCGTCCCGCGCGGCGCCAATCAAGGGGCCGCGTGGCTGGGGCCGGGCGCGGGCACCCCACAAGGAAGAGGTGCCACCAGATGCGGAGGTGTCTCCCGCTGCGCTTTGGCCACAAATAGGGCGTGGGGTGATGGAACGAGCCCCCCGAGCCTGGCTCTGCTTGCAGACCATCGTTCCCATGCCAAGCTCTCCTGGGTCAGCCGCGCTCACCTTCCACGGGGAGCAGCTGGTCCTGGCGTCCCAGCTGTGCTGGGACATAGGCTCTGCCATCACCCGTGCGGGTGTAGACCCTCCTRCTCAGAGCAGGGTTTTAAGGACATCTCTCCCCAGGATCCTCCCCTCTCTTCCTGGCATCTCCTTTTGCCTGTCTGGGCCACCTGGAAACACTGATGCCCGGGGAAATGCAGGGAGGAATAGGAGTGGGGACAAGCCAGGATGGAGACAGAAGTGCCCTTGGTGTCACGGGTGGGATAAGGATGTTGCTCCACATGGCCCAGACATACCCATCCGGGGGCTCTTGGCTTGCACCGATGTAGAGCAGGGGCAGGATGTCCCCGAGCTGGGATCCCGCGCCGGCACAGGGCTCATCCCAGAGCTGGTGGCTGCAAGAAGGAGCGAGGGGGCCACCCTGGGGYGCCCCAGGGTGTCTGAGCTGCTCTCCCAGCTCGCCAGGAGAAGCRGAGCCAAATTCCCAGCTCTCCCAGCCCCCGGACGAGCAACGGCAGCCGCAATCCCTGCATTATTCCCATTCCCACTGCTGATTAACCCTCTCCTGGCCAGGGCAGTGCAGGGGGGACACCTAAGGGTCCCCCAGGTCTTGCTGTAGCACTGGGATGTGCATAGCGACCCTTACCTTGCTCTCTGGTTGTTCCTGGGGCCCAGGCAGAGTCATTGGGTGGCCTTGGGGGGTCCCCCCTGTGCCAGCTGAGCCTCCGTCCCGGGTGGGCTGCGGGGACACAGCTCCGTGCAGGGCTGGATCTGATGTCAGAGCCCACAGGGACCTTGCAGGGCAGCAGTGCCACCCACAGGCCCCAGGCAAAACACCCCACTCCCTGGGGACATCCCGAATACGCGGGGCACAAGTGACCCCCAGCAGGGTGACGTGGACCCTGCAGTGACGGCATCACACGCACAGGCTCCTGAAAACACATGCGACACGTGGAGGCTTTCAAAGCATCATGCCCGCTGTGGCATTATTGCTAAATGTCCTCTGTCCTGGTGCAGCYGTTGTCACCACCTCCCTCGTCCCCCAGCCAGGGAGTCCTGCAGCAGCAGCACCTTCCTCGCTAGCGATGGAGAGGGCGGTTTATTCCTCTGTGCCTGTGTCCTGGCTGTGGCAGGAGCTGCCCTAGCCCCTTTGGAGAATTCCCGTCCAAGGATATAGGTGTTGSTAGTGAGGGGAGCTGCTTGGCAAAGCATCTTCCATCCCACCCTCARTCAACCCTGCCAACCTCTCCATGTCTCCTTTTCCCTTTTAGAGGGGGTGATCTTTGGAGATCCAGCTGGGAAATGGCCCATGGAAGGGGTTTTACTTAAGGGAGGACACAGAGCTGCACAGAGAAATCAAAACGTGGGAATTTTGAGGAGCTCTGCTGAGATTGGACGGCTCAGGTCTCAGGAAAACATTCCAGGTCAGAGGAGACACCGGGAATTTTGCAGAAAGGCATTTGAGGGCTCACTTGCTCTCATCTAAAAAGACGGCCAAGGCAGGATCTGCTATCCATCAAGGATGCTCCTGCAGGAGGAAACAGGGACCCCCAGGAGATTTTGATACTAGCAGGGATTTTAGCCACCCCGTCCCCCTTGGACTGGGCTTCTCATGATCTGCAGCTGGAACAAGGCAGGGTGTGAAATGAGGCCCCAATGTACTGGTGATCTGGGCTTGGACAAGAGCATTTCTGGGTCACGGTGAGCTGTATCCTTCTTGCCTTCCTCTGCTGCTCTCTTATCCATGGCCAAGCCCTGCTCGCTCCTCCAAGCGAAGGAAAAGCAGCTTCCCTCTAGGCATCCTCTCTGAGGGAAGCAATTCCACAATCAAAGGAAGCAGTTGGGAGGTGTGTGGCGGAGGAAATGCATCAGGAAATCTCTTGAGGATTGGCGGCTGCTTCATCTCCTTTGTTAAATGGTAGCTGTGGTTCCCTGCCAGTCCCCACTCAGAAGACATGGGGTATTCATAGGTTTGTCTAAAACACAGACCAACCTGCTAAGGCTGCTGTGGGCAGTGAAGATACAACCCCGCAGCAGTTATGAGCAAAAAGAACAGCCAATTCACAAGCCGCTAGTGATGTCCCCAGGCACAGCTCACAGCAGTCACTGAGACACAGGAATGGGAAATCCCTTTTATTGCCTTTCTGGCTGCAGGGCTGCAGCTGCAGAGCTGCACTGCCACGTCCTTAGGGGGTCATTTCCTACCAGTTGCCTCCTTCATGCTGTGAAATCCTGCGTCACCAGGTTGAAGATGTTGCTCTCCATGGACGACTGCCACTTGCCCCAGTTCCTCTTGATCTCAGCCTGGACCTGGACCGGCATCAGAGCAGAGCTGGCACCCACAGACACATCCACGGGTACAGCACTGCCCAGACCCCCATCACACAGCACCCAGGGTGTTTGGGGATGCAAAAAGGGACCCCCTGGATGACAGCACGTGGGGTGCAGGTACACCCTGCAACACCGTGTTTGCCTGGCCCCCAGCTCCCACCTGCAAATGCTGACAGCACGCATGCATGTTTACATGCATGTTTGCACATTTGGTGTGCACAGGTGTTTGCACACAGGCAGGGCAACATGCACACACTGCCCATCTGGGTGYGCACTCACATGCCAGCATCCATCTAATAGCTGGGGGGTAGAGGCTGTGCTTGCGCTAGGGGACACTCACCTCTGCGTTGAGGAAACAGTAGAGCAGAGCCACTAGGAAGCCCTGAAATGCACGGAAAGGACAAGTGTCACCCAAAGAAAGGGGCTGGAGCTCCATGCAAATGCCCAGCACTTGACATCCTCCCAGAGAAGAGCTGCCTCTAGGCAGCTCAGAGTCTTATGGTGCCAAGTCCTGGAACTAGCTTATGGAACCTCTTATGCCCAGTTATCAACCCCGTGTGCAGTAGATAGATCAGTGCCATCTATTTGCTGCTCCTTATGGTCCTAGTGACCAAGGGACACAGCYTTCTCCTGAAGGAACATGGGTCCCCAGCACTGTGATGCATGGCAGGGGGAATGGAAGGCTAAGGGGGGTCCTGGTGTGATCTCAGAAGAGGATGGGAGAGGTAGGTCAGGATTTGATGGGCATGTGGGGATTTTGCAGGCCACATGGCAAAGTCAAGGTCTGCACAGGAGCTAAGCCTCAGATTCAGGACAGCACAATGAAGGAGTTGCCAAAGTGCAACTATAGCAAAGGAGCTCTGGACTAGCTCAAGGAGAGGGGTTGAAGGAGAAGCCCAAGGAAACGGACTCTGCCCCTGCCTTCCCCCATTAGCACCTGGTAGGAGCCAAGGACCAGCTCAAAGTACAGCCGGGCGTCCACACTGATGTGTTCAGGGAAGAGCGCAAACACCATGTAGTGCACCCCAAAGAGAGGGATGAGGAGCAGCGTGGACTTGGTGAGCCGCCTGGAGAGCATCATGGCGTGAGCAGGGGTCCAGGTGCCGGTGGTCACCTGTACCCTGATGAAACTCCCACTGCAAGGGCACTCTGCAGCAAGGTCTCAGGAAAAAAGCATGAGACAAGCCCCAGGGAAGAAGCATTTTGCACAGAAATATCCCCTGAGAGCCAACACCTTCCCAAAAATTTAGATGTCAACCCAGAGGGAGGTTTCTATCAAAGACAAGTCTCGGATTGCTTGGTCTCCCTCATATCCCACCAGATCTCCCACAAACCAAGTTGTCAAGGGAGCCCCCAGCCCTCTCTGAGCTCTCCCTTACATGTACTGCTGCTTGTAGTTTTGGCTGATGTCTGGAGAACAAATCTTCTGCGCTAGCATCCTGATGACATTGAGGAAGATGAGGAAGTTCACCTGGCACAGGAAGCCTTGACTCAGGCTCCACAGCACATCCCTGGCTGGGTCTTCACATCCATATTCACCAGGATGCTCTGGGAGATACTTACAAATATGGCCAGGAGGATGGGAGCCTTAATCACCCACCAGTACAGGCTGGTGTAGTCATCCCAGCACCTATGGGAGAGGGAASCAGCAGGAATCAGCTGCCCGCTAGCACCTTCGTCCTAGGTCTGGTCCCTCCAGCCACCCCAGCCCACTGCCCCATTTGCATAGCACCTCTCAAAGACTTTCTACCATAGCATGAATCTTTGGGCACCACCAAAAAAATAGAAATAGTGCTAAAATCAAGTGTTGCTCTAGTTCTTTCCCCAGGGTTTTCCATACCAGACATTAGTCCTTGGTGCCCATGGCCAAACTGGCTTGGAGCAAGAAGAGGGTGGCATTTCTTACCCATGGTTGTCATACTGCAGCCTCGTGATGACCCACACGCACACTGTCAGCATCGGGACACCTGCAAGGACAGAACCAGGGTGAGATGAGGAGACATTCTGGGGCTGTGGGGCTGCTGTTGTGGCTCCCCTCTATCTCCTGCCCTTTCTACCCGTGCCTGGTATCAGCCTGGAGGTGACAGGAAGGTGGAGCTTCTCCTTGCTTCTCCAGCTTTCAGAAGGGGATGATGTTCACGGATAGCGATGAGCCTGTGTCACCCCAGCGATCTCCACTGCTGTCCCTCCTGCCCTTTACCTCTAACCAAGGGCTCCCTTGCGGAGTGTTTGCAGCCCCAGGCGGATAAAGCCAAGGAAGTGGGATAGATTTTTTCTCCATCCCATCCTGATCACATCAGGGTGGATCAACAGCAGAAGCTCCAAAGTCTTTCATTAACAATTTGATGGKGTTAGCAAGTATTTTTCCCCTTTCAGCAATTTTCCAGAGATCTCCATCTCTGACCTCTGCTGCGTCTACATGGTCTCCTCCATCACTCAACCTCTCTGGTTCAATAGCTCTTTTCTATAGCAATTTGAGGCTCAAATATCATCACGGGGATGCTGGGAGGAATCCAGCAAGCCTGCTGCAGCCTCCTTGCCAGTAAAACAGGCTGATATTTCAATTAATCTGGTAAATGTTTCCCCTTCTTGTGCACCTCTCCTAGTACCTGTCTCCCAAGTGGGCAAAGACTAGGACAGACCTGCCAGTGTTCCCATTAAGCACTAGGCAAGAAGAAGGGCATGACAAGGCAATCCACCAGTGGTGACTATGGGGACCATCTTCTCTGTGACCCACTGGCCAGGCGCGTCTCAGAGCAGTGAGTCCCCCAGCCATAGCAGAGGACAAGGAGGACGTGTTAACCTTGCTGGAGGTGTTGATGCACTGCACTCACCCCAGCCAATGASGATATACCACCAGATGTACATCTTGTCAGAGGTGAAGGTGAGCAGCAACAGGGTCTGCAGGTACATTCCCTCCACCAGCAGCCAGTAGAAGTTGGCCAGAACAGAGTAGTGGAAGACAGCAATGACTGCTTTGCAGTTCACCTCGTGAGGACAGAGAAAGGAAAGGCTCAGGGGTGCTGACAAGAAGGTTGGCCTGGTCCCAGACAGCATCTCAAGACATTTTTATCTTCCCGCCTGTGTCCCCTTGGCCAAGCAGCTTACGGTTGACATTGTGCAGTGGTCGATGGACTCATCTGAGAAGAGGAGGGAATCTTTGATGAACACAGCAGCCCCACGCAATATGAAGGAGGTGAAGAAGTGAATGTGAATGGAGTTCCTGGTGCAATGTAGCTTCCTAGGGTAAGGAAGAGGCATACTGTGTCCAGCAAGAAGAAAATCAAATAGGCAGAGAAGCCTTTTGTTTGCTAATTACCCTGAGCACTGATTTCCATCAAGGATGCTCATAAATGCTCCCGCTGCTGCTAAGACATATCTGGACCAACACTTCCAAGTGTCAAGGCTGACCAGGACACCTAAGCAAACCTGCCAGGGCAGATGGCCTTACCATGACCCAAGTAACACTGCAGTTCATGTAAAAGTGAGGAGGGAAGGAGCCAGGTCCAGATTCTGATTCCCAGGCCCTTCCTGCCCCAGCACAGCAGCTAGGAGCCTCTTCCATAGCTTGCACCCTGGCCTGGTGAGCTGTGCTTTAGTGATGGTGGGGCACAAAGCTCTACAGAAAATTTTGCTGCTCTGAACTCCCCAAAGGAAGAGATTTTGCCATTGTAGAGGCTTCTTGCCTAGGATAGGTGTGCTGGGGAACATCTCCAGAGAGCATCCTCTGGCAGGACACTAAGGCAGCCCTCACAAAGGCAGTCCTCACAAAATGAGGGCTGAAAGGGAAAGCTGAAGATTCAGTGAGTCCGAGAGACCATGTTGCACTTTTATCTGTGTCTTGCTTCAACACAGACAAGCTCATGGAGCGGTCAGTGCCAAACTCTACCTGAAGCATGAGAAGATACCAATAGCCAGGAACAGGGCTGCGAGGGATGTGGAGTAGCCACAGGTGTAAAGTGCCTTCATGGTGACAAAGTAGTCTTTCTGGAAGAGAAATCACCAGCCAAGTGAGGGATCAGGGCTGCTCAGGCATGCTGGAGCCCTTGGAGATGCTGCCCACTTGTGTGAACACCCAACCTAGCTCAGATCCCACAGAGCAACACATAAACAAGGAGAAACCCTGGCCAGCCTCCCCACATTGCACTGCCCGCAGCACAGGTTCCCTCCCAGGGTAGGGTGATGCCAGCTGCCCCTGGGGACACCGGGGCCCTACACTTGCCTTGGCCTCTGTGTCATTACTGCTGCCAATGACCTCCAGTTCACAGGCGTTGTGGTAGGAAGGGCTGGGAAAGCTCCATCCTGACTCTGTGCAGTTCCTTTGGATCAGAGCTGCAGCGGCAAGAAGGACCTCAGARGAGCTACAAGGATCACCCTGGGAACTTCCTTAGGGTGTTAGCGTCCCACCTTTCTGCTTTCACCCCCAAGTGCATTAGGCACTGAGCTGTAGAACAGGGTGGTTGTCATGGGACTGTCCCATGGAGCTGACAYGAGGCTCCTGGGCAAGGAGATGGGTGCAAAGCAGCTCCATCCCTCAGTCCCAGGAGGTCTCCAGTMCAGGGGGAGGGCCCTCAATCACAGAAGTGCCCCCATGACACCATCCTGGATTCAGAGCCTGACACCAATGTCTCACCTTTTGACTTCTTGAAGACGTGGTGGATGTCAGGGCAGGCAACAGCTTGGGACTGGCCAACAGACACAGCCAACCAGCAGCTCACTCCATCCCACTCTGTCAGGCAGCCTGGGGACAGTCAGATGGACAAGTCAGTGCTGCTGGGAACAGGCACAGTACTAGAGATGAAGCCCGGACCAGGAGACATCCACAGCAACAATTCTCAGTGGGAAGCTGGGAGAAACTTCTTCCAGTGCGGGAGTGAGGGGGAAGAAAACACTTGCAGCTCCATGGCACAAGGGGACAGCAGGAAGCAGACATGCYGGTGGCTGCCTAGCCTGGACATGCTGTAATGGGAGAGGAGGCATCATCGAGGTCGTCATTCCCTCTATAGGGCCATGCCTTACCACATTAGGAAYTAGGAGCAACCTGGCTCCAATTCTGAGAATCGTGTCCTTGGGTGTCAGCTATCCTTTTAGTCCCACGGTAAGTGAGGTCCTGATATTTCCTGTGGCTACGTCAGACCCACAGCTGCTGCAAAGAGACTCTGGGCTACCTGGGTGCAGGAAGCACTGGGGTGCTTCCCAGTTGAGGTTGGAAGTGACCACTGAAATCAAGTAGTCCCCTGCTCAAGCAGTGTCACCTAGAACCCATCACCCAGGATCATGTTCAGAGAGCTTTGGAGCATCTCCAAGGATGAAGACTCCACCGGCTCTCTTGCTGTACAAAGATCATCCCCTCTCAGAGCACTAACAAAAACAACCTTAGGATGCCCAAGCTACCTGGGCAGAGAAGAAAGAGAGGAAAATGAAGAGCACAAACACATCAAAAAACGCAGGCAGCTTAGAGCAAAACCTGTCCTTTGCTGAGCTGTGAGCAGAGCTGAGCAGGAATCTGCCCTTCAGGGACCAAGTAGGCACAGGGGCTCTGTGGTGCCAGCCAGGACATCTCTCCATCCCTCAGGAAGAGGAAAAGAAAAAATACTGCAACACTTACAGGAGAGCAATTAACTTAAATATATTTTGTTAGCACCAGCTTGTGTTTAAATAACTCTGCAATTGCCTTGGAAACGCGCACAGCCAAGCAGATACGAGGCCTTGAAGAATTAGCAGTCGAGCACGTCAGGATGAGACACGGCCATCACGCTCAAGGGACAGCTCTCTCCTGCACATGGACATTATTAACCTTGTAGATACACATTATTAACCTGGAGTCACATTTATTCTCACTCAGGGAATGGGGAAATCAGACAAGTCTAATTAGTTTTCTCTGGTTTCAGCCAAGCTGACTGGGGGTACCTTGGCCAGAGTTAAAGGGATTTGCAGTGCTATTAAAAAGCCAAGGAACATCTTAACTTCTGCTTTGAAGAACTGGCATGATGAATACAAGTACTGGCCTGGGACAGCTGCTGAGGACAGCTCATTTCTTAGAGGCTGATAAAAAACCCTCTGGATGTGCCCTAGAAGCAGCAGAGCAGGTAGATCTCCAGGCAGTCGGCGATGAGGAGGAAAGATTTAAGTCTCACTCTCCACTCTTACCCTCTCCGGGCAGCTGTGGGGGTCTAAAGAACCCTATTTCTCGGGCTGTGCAGGAACAGAGACATATGGCATATTCCTTTCAAAGACCACAGAGAAGCTGGAGGAGATTTCTGGTGGGATAGAGCTCAAAACACAAGCAAAGAAACCACTGCAAATCATTGCAAATCTGCTAGGGGTGGGCAGGAGAGCACTGGTGGACAGGGGAAGGAGCTTCAGTGCCCCTCCAGTGTTTCTTTGGCTGGCCACATCCTTGTGCGGCCCCATGTCCCCAGGCTCTGGGACTGCACTGATGCTGCAGCAAGCCAGCAAATCACACCAGCTGAGCCCAAGATATTGTGTCTGGATTGACCTAAAGCAAACCATTTTGTTTGAATGCTTCTGGTGGAAGTCTGAAATTTCCACAAGAGCAACATTATTCTTGCAGTGTTTTTCTTGACACAGCAGGAGGTTTTCCACTTCCACTGCTACAAAGTGAAGTCTGATGTGAAGAAAATTATTTCTTCCCAATGGTTTTGGGGCAGTAAACCCTGCCTTTCCTGAGAGCTTTTCAGGTACAGGAGCAGATTTTGAACTGAGAACACTACAAAAGTGACAGCAAACACCACATCTAAGCAGCTTCACAATCCTTCTAAGGGTTACTAACRTGATACTGGAGCTCAAGGTCCCTGTTCTTTTCGCTCCCACTATATTGCCACCATCTCTTGGCTTGTCCCCAGAGATGGTGGGAACACATGAGATGAAATCTGTCCTTTGATGTCCCCATCACTTCTCCTTGCTGGACCCTTCCCACAGTAGCAAGCAAGGGGAAAGGGGCACAGCCCCAGCTGGGCAGTAGAGACAGACCTCAAGCATGCTTGAAATCAAGTAGAAAYGAGGGATTAAATGCTGTTTTTAATTATGCATTCATGCTTCTTTGTTGTTTTCCTGAAGYGAGATTCTTTGCCCTTCCTGACATTGCATGGGCTGCAAAATGAACCTTTTCCAATCTGCTCAGCTCTCTCTGCTAAGCAGGTTATGCTGCATCTTTGCACAGTTCCTTAACCAATCATGCACCTTCACATGCATTTACAGAGATCCTTCTTCTTTAYGTTTGCATCATATGAAGCACATTGAGTGACACTTGTCTTATTCACTAGGTGATAATTTTTACCCAGAGTTTGAGCCAAGCTGCATTTAGATGGAGATTGTAATGCAATTAAAAACTGTACAAAAGGAGTACTTTGAAACAGTGTTTCAGTGGGTTAATCAGTTTAAAAGTGTGAGAGACATAAAATTAAGTTGCTCAAAACAGACTGTGCATTAAAACCAATTGAATTAAAAAGGGAAGAGAGTATTAAGCGGTGACAGGTCCTGCATGGCTTGAAGTGCTCACACGCAGAGCTCCGTGCACAGCAGCAGGTTGTGAGCGTGAATCACTTGTGTACCATGTCCTGGGGTGCACTTGGACGGGGGGGACACATGGACTCCCTCTATACTGGTGCTGCTCTGGGTCGGTTTGATCAAGGGGAGCTGTAATAGAGCTCTGGGACTTGTCGCCATGTCCATTTTGCACCACTGAGTCCTCTCAGCCCACGCAGCTGCTCCTGCCGCAGTCTCATCCTCCCTCTCCTCTCCAGGCACAGGCTGCACCTGCACCTTTTCTTTCCCTGGAAATACCCACTTTTCCCTCGTCTGTGCATTTAAAGGGCATGCTGCAACCTAACAAAGATTTTTCCTGATGAGCCCATTAGCAAACTCTCCCCAGTCCCCAGCTGCGCCCCGATACGTGCCCTGCACCTGGCAGCTCTCACCTTGCAGCCCAGGGTGCTCCGGCAAAGCTGCAYTCCGGCTCTCGCTCCTGATAAGCTGCAGGCATTTGGCCTCTCGCTCTTGGAAATAGGAAACGACAGCGCAGTCGGGATGCGTGGCTCGCACCTGGGGGAGGAAAGAGACTGACAGCAGGACACWGGGCACTAAAAGACCTGACCATTTGGGACAGTCGCTATTTCTGCTGCAGCCAGCCCCAGAAGAGCCCATCTCTGCATTTGCTCTGACATTTCCCTTGGCTTTCTATTGCTCACCTTTTAAACATCATAAAGAACCAGGACAATTATTTCCAGTTCCCTCCAAAAGTACATGACACTTAAGGGCACCGCTCTGCCAAGATGCAAGTGCCAGATGGAAGAGTTTCCAAGGGGCAAGGGTCCGACTCCGTTAGCAGGGCAAACTGCAGCACATTCAAAGCCAGAGTGAGGAAACTAGCTAGTTAGTGATAAAAAAAAATTACAAACCCACCAATTTTGGCATGTCTCATCCTTCACTTGCTGGCTGGGACAGCTCTGCTCCTGCAGGAGGTTTTGCCCCCCTTTTCTCAGCAGGACGGGTGATGTTCCTGGCTCCCATCTGAACCGACTCATGAGTGGCTAGTACTGCTTTTTGCCTCAGTTTCCCCGTACAGATGTTAATTTGACCACTCGTCACAAAGTCCACAGGACAAATATCAACACCACCAGCATCTGCTGCATCCCCCTACCCCAACCGAGCAGATGGGACTTCCCAGCCCACGCAAGGAGGGGGCAAAGCCACCGCTAACTGTGGGCGCAAGGCACTGGTGTCTCTGCAGGGAGCAGCTGCTGCTCAGCTGTGCATAGGGCAGGGGCAGCCAGGCAGCCCCTGACCGGGCACCCAGCGCCACTGCAGCATCAGGGCATGCCAGGAGGTCCAGCGGCTCCGCTCTGGGTTATGGTACTGCTGGGGCTGATGTTCCACAGCCCGGGTGGGATAGGGGCTGCCTAAGAGCCCCCAGGGAGCTGTGAAGAAACCATCTTCGACCTCAAATGAAGCATTTTATGTTTCTTTTCCTACTTTTGGGTGCTCTGCTCCGCTGGGGAGGTCAGCACCCAACCCTTCCCCGCTTCCTTCTGTCCCATGCCAGGGTCCCAGGGACACTCACCGGAGGCAGCAGGAGCACGAGAAGCAGCAGCAGCTTGCAGGAATCAGGGGGCTGCCGTAGGGGTCCCATGGCTGGAGCGGACCCCGGGCCACCCCGGCTCAGCACCCAAGGGAGCAGGGACGGTCCAGCTCCTCCTCCACGGCTCTGCGTGCAGGCAGGCACAGCGGGACCCCAGCCCTCAGCTGTGACCTCCCCCCAGCTTTCCCAGCCTCCGTGCTCCGTCCCTCCTCAAGCCGGAATGTCACAGCTTGGAATGTCACAGCCTGGAGCCGGTAGCGCTGCACGCTCCACCCTCTGCTCCCCCGACTGTGCCGGGGGCTGGATGTGCCCAGCAGCACAGGGCAGGGGATACCCCAGTCTGGCACTGCCCAGGCCCCGCCAGGACCCCGGCATCCCCTCATCCGCTCCCACCTGGAGCCTCTCACCGGCTCCACAGACGCTGCTGGTGCCGCCCGGTCAGCAAAGACGGGACCCCGGGACCCTGCCGAGCATCACGCTGCGTCCCAGGCAGCCCCTCACAGCACCTCAGGCTAAAACACCTGAAAGCTGCAGCGGCAAAGAGACCCCAAACACCCACGAGAGCAGATGCCCAGACAGGGTGTCCTCAAAGCCAGTCGCTGTGGTTCTCAGGAGACTCATCTGGGGCTTCTCTGCATGTGTCTCAACCTCTATGCTATAAAGTAGCTTTAGGAATTTCAGCTCAAACCACACCATCTTAATAAAAATAATAATAAATAAAAATAATAAAAACAAGGTTGCAATGAAAGTAGCTGTGATGATCCCTGTGGATTAAGGACCAGGACCCACAGAGCACCCAGCTCCCTACTCAGCAGCGCCACTGGGGTGAGCAGCAAGGGCAGGGACTGACAAGCACCTAAGGGCCCTTGCAGGAGGGTAGGAAGGCTGATCTGCACTTACACATGGTGTGGAAGGAGAGGAAAGCACCASGGAATGGTGCTCACAGCTGATGTGGAAGCGGACGGTTGAGCACGTGCTGCAGCTGTGCAAGAGCTGCTGCAAGGGGAGATTCACCTGCAGAGATGCCCCAAGTGCCCTGGGAGGTGCCAGGCACAACGCTGTGACCCCAGCCCTTTCCCAGAGCCAGCTTCAGCACAGCATTACAGTTGTAGTGGTCCTCCATCGCTGCTGCTTCTTGGCAGGGCAGCAAATCCCACGATCCATGGCTCCTTCCACGACTTCTCAGAGCATGGTATGAACCAGCATTACTGCTTTGATGTTTGAAGACCTCAGTCGAAATTACCAGGTGAAGTAAATACTCCTAAAAACAYAGACATGGAGCTTGATATTAAACATAACTGATGCTGTCACAAGTGACACTGACACCACTCCCCCACGCCCAGGCTGGCAAAAGTTGAAGCCATACTTACGTAGAYACAAAACAGAGTCCAGATCGATGGTCCTGGTAACTCCACAGTCATGGTGGCCCAGCGGCCCCCAGCAACCAGGGCCTCCTGCAAGGGCTGGTTTCTTTAGTGCCAGTTGGTGGCAAAAACACCAGATGGCCACATCCCTAACTGGTGGGAAATAGCCCGATTTTTAACTGTGTCTCCACAATGCAAAAGGCCAGGAGTKGTTTGCTGAGCTTGCAAGATGCCAGGAGAACATTGCTGCACATTCTGCCCCCAGCAGCAGCCCTTTCTGCAGGCCATGCGGCATGGGGACCCCCACGCAATGTCCAAGCATCTCCAGCTCCCATCCCACCAGTCCTCCTGCAAGACTGACCTGGGACAGCCAACAGTTTGACCTTCCATCCTGGATCTGGATCATGGGGGTATTCCCTGTTGTCTCATGGCTTTACACACGCAGAGACACAAACGTCCCTGATTGAGGAGACCTGGAGCGTTTCACCATGAGGTGCTGGTCTAACACATAAATGGAGAAGGTGAGCTTATTTTCTGCCTGAGCACAGCCCTCTGGACATGACGCCCTTTGTTAGCCTCGTGGAAGGGACTGTTTTTCTTTCCAGTAAGATAAACATTCCTTTCCAGTAAGATAAAACATTGGTTTCAAAAGGCCAGGCCCTGCCCCAGTGCGGCTGCATGGGGATGGCAGCAGCAGCAAACACACCGGTCCCCACGCCACGCTGAACTGCTCCCGTGGGTCTCCATATCGGTCACCTTGGACCACTTACTAGTACTGAGTGATTGGCAGAGTGGGAGGAATCCAGCAGGTCCYGGCTGAGGTGACCTATGGGCACCAYGACAGCAGGTGGCTCAGGACTGTCCCCATCCATGTTGAGTGGCACCTGGCCCATCATGACTGTAGCACATTTCATCTTACAGTCTTCAACGAGACATCCCATGGGATGCAAGGGCATTTTTGCCCCCATGTAAGGAGACCAGGAACATGTGGCATGATTCCCAGGAACCTCTGCCCACTGGCAGAGTCCACTGTGCCAGGTCGGACATCTGGTTATCCCAGGCTCTCAATTCCAGTCACCCTGCCAATGGCATGAACATGGGGGCAGAATGTCCATGGTCTYACCCTGCAGAGGAGCCAGGAAGTACCACGGGATGGTATGGTGGTGGGTTCCCACGCAATGATGATGAGAAACATCCCTGAAACCCTGGATCTGGTTGCCACAAGGGTTTTGCAGCTGCCAAAAGTTAATCCAGGTTCCCAGTAACTAAAATGTCTAATGAGCTACTAAAGGCAGGATCCCTAGTGAGCACACGGTTGCATCCCTGCAGGGTGTGGGAAAGTTTCCTCCAGATGCAAGATCCCCTGGGCACCATCTAGCCCTGTCCTGGCTGTGCTGAGAGCAGCACATCAGGGCTGGGTGTCTGTTACTGGGACATCCAGCTCGAGGTGGCTCCTTCCCCCGGCCAACCCTCCAGGGAGTGTTTGTTTAGGCACAGCAGCTATAGCAACGCACTCGGCTCCCGCCTGCAGCCTCCTCCAGCCCTGGCTGCCCATCGCCTGCCCAAGCCATGGACATGGGGCAAGCAGGGGATCTTGATGGGACCTGGACAGACACCCCAGAAGGGACCTACYTTGCCCACCATGCGGTAAGCCCTGGAGATGCAGCCATGTCTCCTGGATATAGGAGACAGACCAGGCTCACAAGGGTCCAGGATGGRCCATGCATGGGAGAAATGGACCTGGAGCACAGGACAGGGCAGAAGGGTGGCAGGTGAGAGCCCTCCTTCATCTCGGCCCTGACTTGGCCCATGTCCCTGTGGGGCTCTGCAGGTTCCCCAGCAGTCGCTGACGATCCTCCAGCAGCTTCCCGGGACCACTGCTGCCCTGGCCCAGCCCACCAGAGCCCAGCGTGTCCAGGGAGGTGCGTGACAGCAGATGGTGGCATTCCCACTCTTCTATCTTTTCTGTGTTGGTCTCTTTTCTTTCCCAGCCTTATTAGGAGTTAAGTAATGCTGCTGTAAAGAGAGCTTTGCCTCCAAGCCATTTTGCAATGTCAAAACATGGCAATYGGAGCTTTGGAAAGGGCTCTGCTGCTCCACTCCCTGCCCATGAGCAAACCCATCATGTACTGCGGGGCAGAGGATGATTAGTGTCCTCATGAACCCCCACACCACGAAACACAAGACAAGGGCTGGGGGATCTCATCACTCACCGTTCTTGCTTGTCTCTTGCGTGTTGACATGGGTGTGTGGGTGCTCTGTGGCCCACGTTCTTGGCAGAGACGGCTTCTCTGTGCTTCAATAGCCTTTTTTTTTTTTTTTTTTTTTCCTACAATTTGCTTTTTTTTTAGCGGCTCTGCCAAATGTGAAGTTTGGGCTGACTCTGGGCACACGAGGTTGTTCCTGGCAGACAGTTTTGTCTGTTCTTCGAAGTTCACCTGTCTTCAGCCTTTGAAATCCCATTTCATGAAGGTGTGAGTCTCCCCTCACATTTACCAAAGGAAGCCAGGGAGATCCAGGCTCCTTGGACATCATAGCTGTGAGCAGAGGAGACATGTGCCAGCCCAGAGGCCATGTGACATGGCAAGAAGAAGTAAAGAAGGATTCTCTCCAATGATTTCTCCTAAACTCATCCAATACAGCATCCAAAAAGCCCTTAGAGGGAGCAAACGAGTACAGAAAAGAGCCAGGAGCTTTTGTGGTCCCTGGAAGACACCATGGGGTGAAGCCCAGGTGAGTCCAATAACCATGTGCTCTTGGAGGGTGCTATGGGACCTGCAGCAAAGCTTTGCTGCCCTGGAGCTGAGAGCCGCCGGTGATGTGATCAAGAAGCTCAAATCTGCAGGCAGATGAAGCAATTCTGCTGTCCCTTGGAGAAGGGGAGATGTTGGTACGTGATGTGCCTGCGAGACACGTCAGAGGCCTGCAGAAGGGGCTGGATCGTCACAGCAATGGCCTTTGGGGATGGATGGGATCCATCAAGAAGCAGCCAGAGCTGGGCATGTTTCCTCCTCCCGGATCAATGCCTGGCTTCAGGCCTGTTCCCTCCTCACTGCTTGGTCTCCGAGCTAAAGCCACCTCCCAAGATGTGCTGTCATGCTCTTTGCTGGYGGGACGGGTTTCCTGATGGGCATTCAGGAGTTGGACAAGCGAGGTGAACACGTYGGGATGTAGCTGCTGCATGAAGGGCACAGGGATGCTGAGGCCTCCTTTTCCCAGGGCTCCAGCTAATGGACGCTCATGGATCTCATACACAAGCATGACAGTGTGCTGCAGAGGGCCATGGAGAAAGTTCCTCCAGCAATTCACAGACACTTGGAGAGGAGGTTTCAACCATCCGTAGAGCTCTCCCAGCTGAGGGTGGACCCACTGTGCTCCTTGCGCACTGCGCTTTGCCCTGGGCTTGCTGCTGGCTCCTGCTCCATGCTCCCTCCTGGTGCCAGCTCACAGGCACCAGCGCTCGCTTGGAGGTAATCAGGAGACTTGCCAAGTTATTGGGAGCTGCCAGAGCAATTCTCAGAAAGGGCGGAGAGTCTGATGTCTCCCGCACCACTAATCATCTTTCGTAACCAGTCTTCAGCAAGACAGACCAGATGTTCAATCTCATAAATATATATATATATATGAAATGCATATATTTTAAAGCATTATATAGATAAAATCATCTTAAAATGCCATCTGAGCCACCTGGGAGCTTCTGGCTCAGCTCCCACCATGTGGGCACAGGGACAAGGCTCTGCTACTCTGTCACAGCCCCAAGGGGACCACTGCTGAGCTGTGTGTCTCGTGTGCTTGCCCTGCTTTCCCCCCTCTCTGACACAGGGCCCCTTGSTCTCTGACAGATTTAATCAAGTTGATGATGATTCAAAACTCCCAAATGCACCAGGTGGTGATGAACAGTCTGGCCGTGTCAGCACTGATGTCCTTTGGGTTGGGGCCATTTCCATCGTCTGCCCAGGTAAGAGGATCAGGGAGGCTGGATAATACTGGGGACATAAGGTGGACATGCCTTCTCCACCAAGGCTCTCCAAGGACTCTGTCCTTAGTGGTGACTTTGCTACACCTAAAGCAGGCGGTCTTGACTTGGGGTGATCATGTCTTTATGGCATCGCTTTGCTTCAGGGACCCCATTTTGGGGTTGCTCTCTTCTACATCCACCCTTACTCAAGTGCGTGTCCTTGCAGCCGTGCTCCGAACAGCATTGCTGAATTGCCTCAATCTGAAAACTATCCAGAATAGCCCCATAGCACCAGCATAGGGAGAAAAAATGGGAGCAGACGTAGAGGTCCCCTCTGCAGGGCTGAGCTCTCCCCTGGGAGAACAGGAAGTGCTGTCTCCCCACAAGCTGGGATTGCACACGATGCTGGTGCCCCCAGGATGCTGCTGACATCCTGACGTCCCTCCTGTTCGGAGCCGGCTCAGCTCTGGCTGCAGCCTGGATGTTCTCCTGCTTTGTGTGGGATGGAGCCCACCGCGCCAGGCCCTGGGAGAGCATCTCAGCCCAGCAYGGCTTGTGCATGCTGGAGCGAGCTGCACTGTCAAATGGGGCCACACAAAACTCTGCTTTTTGTCTCTCTGCAGATGACCACGATGCCCTGGAACACTGATGGGGAAGAGGAAGCAGTGGTGTTCCACCATCACTATGTCCCCCGCCTCGGTCCCGGTGCCCTCATGGCCTGGCCAGTCCTGGCACCAGCACAGGCTCCGAGGCCAGCTGCTGTACGCTACCTGGGCCCAGTTTCAGCAGTCAAGGATGGGGAGGTGTGAGTAACGTTGTGCCACCCGCTGCAGGGCCCCGTGTTTGTCTGTAAAGGTTCCAGTGCAACTGGACCTCCAGCCCAGGCTGGAGCAATGCTGGGGCAGGGCTCACCCTTGTCCTCGATCCTTTCCAGCAGTGCGGTGCCTCCCCCGCCACCCCCCAGCGCTACAGGGACTGTGGGAGCCAATGTCCCGCCAGCCTCGGGTAAGGGCACATCAACACCACGGAGAGGTCTCTACCCACTCCACGCATAAAGCAGCCCTCAGTGTGTCCTCCAGATCCCAGCTGCGGAGCCTTCCCTGCTCCCTCCCTCCATTGAGTCCCGGGTGGCTCTTGTGCAGGCCTGGCTGCTGGGGATGCTGGACAGGACTGCTCCAGGCACCTCTTTCTCTTTGCAGAGTACTATGACTTGGAGGAGGGCAGGCTGTGAGCTCTGTGCCTGCAGAGAGGGTTTCTCTTGCGTGTCCCAGCGCCTGGCCCCAGAAGATGCTGCCAGAGCAAMGGCAGCTGCTGCAGGCACTGCCCCATCACACCCACGGAAAGAGGTGCGAGTACCTACCAAAATGCACCAGCCTCAGCTGTCTGGAGCCTCCTGCTGAACCTGGGTGACTGCATGAGCCTGGGATGGGACAGGCATTGACTCCATGTCCAGCGTCTCTGCTGCAGCTCTGCAGTGGGGAACAGTCAGCCCATCCCCAGCAGGACAGCAGTGACATTCCGGTCCCACCTGAACAGGTCCTGCAGCCAGGCCAGGAGGACTCTGCATAACAGGCTCACTGTGGGCTGTGCTGTGACCCCTTGGGAGATWTGGACACCAACTCAGGTGGCCTTGGTCTGCATTAGTTCCTTGGGAGCTTAATGCAGCACATTAACTGCAATCCATTTGCTTTGTGAAGGAAGCTCCATGCTGTCACTAATTAAACATTTGTAATTACCCAGGCTGCTGCCTTTGTGCCTGGGTGCAGAGCTCTCTCCAAGCCCACCGCAGCAGGGATGAAGCGGGGCTGTGAGCCCTTCAAGCCTGGGCAGAACCGCTGCCTGATCCAGATGCTGGAGCAATGTGGGYCCTGAGATTATAGAGCTGTCAGTGTCCCCCCTGTGCATGGTGGCAATGGCAGAGAGTGGGTGCAGATGGCGTTTGGATATTGCCATGCTACCCCCCGACTGCTGTGTCCCCAGCCCAGGCTCTCCACACCCTGCTGAGGGAATGTCCCGGAGCCTGGAAAGAGAGGCAGTAACACAAGGGTGGTTGTAGGGAGGCTCATGCCACCCAGCTGGGAGCACACCAAGAGCTCAAGCTCATGGAAAACCAGGTTAATGCGCCAAAGTTTCTGCGTCTGTATGGGCAGAAAGGGAAGGAGGAGGAATGGAGTCACRCGGCGATGGGATGGGCAGGAAGGGTGGCCTCAAGATGTGCCAATATTAGCTCAAACAAGAGGAATGGAGGAAGGGTGAAAGAATGGGGATTGCAACACCCAGGGCAGAAGGAAACCAGGGAGGCCTCTCTGGGTCACACTGGTCGAACTGGAGCATGGTCCACCTGAGTGAGCAGAGAGCATCAGCACCAGGGAGGACACAATCAGGAGCACAGACAAATCTCCTCAAATCCACATGAGAAGAGACACAGGGTAGCTGCAGGAGGAAAGCGCGGTCTTGGGCACGGAAGGCAACGGAGAGGGTGTTTTTGCTAATAGCAGGATGCATCTGACATGGCTGGAGAGGACTGGATCTATTTGGGCAGCAGCCCCTGGATGTCCCCAGTCCCCAGGCAGGGTTTGGGGACTGAWGCAGTCCTGGCAGCTGGGCCATGCTGCTGGCAGGCCAAGGCAGATGTCTCTGCAATGACAAACATTTGCTTTTTAAGTRAAAGGGCCGAGTTTCCAAACTTCCGCAAAACAACCCAGAACTGTCCCGAATCCTCTGTGCCCAGTGGAAAGCATTAGAGTGGCAGGAGAGGCTAATAACAGCCCTGTGCACGCTCATTACACCTAAGCAAACATGTAGCACAATGCAAGCCCTGGCTGCCAACTGGGGCAAGACGTGGCATTTCCTTCAGCACTAGGACGGGCAGAGAGCAGGTGGCAGGACCCAGGCCTGTGCAATTACTGCCTGGGCAAGGACRGACTGGATCTTGGCAGGGGAAGAGCAGGAGAGCTCCTGCAATCCAGATAGGGGAGCAAGGAGGTGTAAGCAGCATCAGGAGGGTAATCACCGATAATCCACTAATCCTCAAGGTGAGSGTTGCATGTAAACTAACATGCCAACGAAGAGCTGCAACACAGCTCACCAGAGCGATGGACAGGGACCAGATGCAGCACCCTCAAGGCTGGCCTCCTGAGTTACCCCCTTTTTCCTGGGCTGAGGATCCCTGTGGATCCTGGGACACCAGGTCCTGATCTTCTAGCACTCCACACGCCTGCCCAGGACCCATCGGTGCTCACAGTCTGTGTCCTCAGGGCAGGGGCGGAGCACAGGGGATGTGTGAGCATTTCTCTGGGCAGCAGAGCTGGCTCTATCAGCTTGAAGTCATTGGAATGGCTTTTAATCACCCGGCCGAGCATTTATTGGCAATGAGTCTCTGAGTGACCCGGGATCTCCCGTGCTGTCTCACCTCCACGTTTCGCCACCCACTCCAGCTGATGTGCCTGCCCCAGCCTGAGCCAGTCCATCCTCGAGCCTTTGTACAGAGTAGGAGACATGCAGGTCCTTCCCCCGGGCCAGCCCAGAACGCCCACACACTGATACAACCCCTTCATCTGCCGCGCTGCTCAGCATCTTCATGCTCAGCCTGTCGTGCTCTGGAGAACATTGACTGAGCTCCCCAGAATCCTCCTGCCTCGACAGTGAGATGGAGGTGGCCCTGCTCCAAGGGCTGCTGCTTTTCCTCCCTTTCGCAGCCTTCTTGCTCTACCAATACAGTGTGACTGTCCAGTACTTCTGCAAGATGGCCTTCTTCAACTGCTGGGTTGCAGCTATGGCAACCTTCCTCTCCCCCTATGCTGCTCTTCGGGGACGTACCGTGGAGAACATGAAGTGAGTATGGCTTGGGTTTGTGTTTCCTTTGCGAAGGTACCTGGGGATTAGCTGTGCTGGAAGAGTTGCACTGTCTTGTGGACACAGGCTTTTTCTCGCCCTGGGCATACCCACAGGCATGTTATGGTCAAGACTATGTGTTGCATCCATGCGGTCCATTTCTCAGCCCTAGGGCATCAGTGGGGCTCTGGTTATGTCTGCATAGCGGTGAAGGGTGCATCTGCCTCTTCTGATGTGGTGAAGAGGTGCTGGCCACAGTGTTATGAGAGAGGGTTAACCAGGAAGGAGGTTGCCAGCTATGTCTAGACCAGATAATCTTTGGAGGACAAGACAGTACAACAATTACTCATGCTCATTACAAAGCTGGGGTCATCAGTTGGGTGACAGATGTGTGGAGTTGGCAAGGTGACGGTGATAATCATTAGCAGGTTACCATTAGCACATGCACACCCCTTTCCAGCTCCCTGGCAGCGCAGCCATATCTTCTCACGGGGAAATTTGGGGACGGAGCTTTAGCTGAAGCACTTCAGGATTTCTCCGTAACATCATTTCCTGGGCACGCTGCAGCTGTGTGGCAGCGAGTCTTGTTCTGGTGCTGCTCTGCAGCAGAGAGTTGTCAGCTGCACTCCCAGGGAGTGGCGGCAGTGGAGATAACATCACTGTAACATAGGAGGAAGGTCTAGGTACTTCAAAGACTTTACAGCTTTATTACTGGATTTCTGAACATGATAGTATACAAAAAGATATATAATTATTCAAAGTGAGAGGTGTCTGAGCCTGTGATATTTGCCAAGCTCAAGAAATCATGTATTTGTGTTGATGTATTTTGGGCCCTTGGCAGGAGTGTGTTCAAAGATCGGATGTTATCTGCTGTACTGTGTCATGTCTCTTGCCCTCATCCCTTCTCTGCAGCCCTGCCATGCACACATACATGTGCGCATGCTCTACCTGGCATGCAGAGATGATCTGAGCCCCAGCATGAACATTTCCGGCTTAGTGGAAATACCCCATGTGACACAGCCTTGAGTCAGAGCTGCCTTATCTTGTACCACTGACACCTCACTGTCATCCTTCTCGSGAGCAGCATGCCCACCTCTGTCTCCTCCCCTGCAGCCTCCAAATCACAAAGCCTCTGGCTTGGAGCAAGTTCCTGTCATTAGTCCTGAATGTGGAGCACTGCCACTTGGAATTTCTATTATATTTTGCTTCTCCCCAGGCATTGCATCCCTGTGATCTCTGAGTCTACATCTCCCAAGAGATCCTTTGACACAACGGAGCTCCCTCTAACCATCTCTAACTCAGCTTCTCCATCTGGGCTACCTTTCCTCTCTCCCCGCTAACTTCTCATCCCTACCTGATGCTGAGGACTTGCTCTCAGTGATGTCCCCTGCAGCTGCTGTCAGACTCTTCTAGAGCATTTACCGCTGTATGTCTGGTCCCTTGTGCTGATGGTCTCTATGCCACAAGCCAGAGAATGTCCTGTTTCAATCATGTCAACACTGAAAGTGTTCCCAGTTTTGCCCCTACTGTGAGTGTTGCAATCCCATTGCTACATCCTCCTCCCATTCCTCTCTGTATTCTCATATTCAATGTCATCCTTCATCAAGCGCTGCCATCCTCACCCTTCCTGTCCACCCCTCCCTGAATGGTGAATCCAGTCTTCCTTGTTCCCTTACTATCAGCATGGATGAAAACCCCCTGTCTGTTCCCGATCCCTTCCAATATAGTCCCRATATGGCTCGTCTTGATGCAAAGCCCTTGCTTGACAGCTGTCACATGCAGACAACATAATTATCCCTCCCTGGCCTTGGTAGAGCTTCTGGCAGAGCTGGTGCTGTCGCATGACTGGCTTTGATTTTGGTTATGTAAGTGCAGTCCTTTCCCTTGCCTCACCCCCATGCTCCTCTACACTTTATCACCTCCTGGCTTATCTCATTTCCTGACAGATGTTCTTTGCATAAGGCATGGTGTTGCATGAGTCTCTCCTGCTCTCGCCCTGAGTTGGCTTGGTGTTAGTCACACCGGAAATGTCACAGCTGGAGACCGCATCTTAGAAGTCTCCATGGGTATCTCTGCACAGACCATCCTCCAAAGCTCCTCTTTGTAGGAACGTTTGTTGAGACTCCAGCCACCTCTCCTGGGAACAGCGCTAATCCAGGATGACCCCTCTGTCCAGGTTATCTCTGAGAGGTGCAGGCTAAAAATGTGCTTAGAAAAGCAAAGGACCACAAAGCACAGCTGAGGTCGTAAATGACTGTAGGACACACTATTTATTCACATTTAACCCAGTTCATATCACACTTTCCTACCTGAGTGATTATGGAAGGCTGTGAAAAATCAAGAKGGTCCCCTCTGCATTGATCTGCTTCCAACACATGTTCTTCTACCCTAGGATCCTGTGTGCTGCTATCCTGCCCCTGAAACGTTGCTTTGGCATCAAGATGCGGGTRTTGGGATCTGAGCATCTCAACCTCAAGGGGCCCTATGTGATGGTCTGCAATCACCAAGCTTCCCTTGACCTTATGTGTACGTGCATGGGAAAGGGGGGACTCATTGCTGCATGGCCAACCTTTGGGATGCCACAGGAGCAGACCAGGCTCACTCTGGGCTCACTCTCTGTCCCTGGATTTGTACAGGGCAGTGCAGTAGGCACGGAGCAGAAAAGATGGTGGGATGGGAGATCAGGGCTGTAAGAGTGAGATGGGAGAATGGGAAATATCTCCAAGCTGGATGAGAGCAGGCACCCTCAAGCCATCAAGAGACTTATCCTCTCCTATCCATCCCACAGGCATGGTGGAGATCATGCCCAATCGCTGTGTGCCCATCGCCAAGAAGGAGCTCATGTACATGGGCACTGTGGGGTGGGCCTGTTGGCTCAGTGGCATTATCTTCATCAATCGCCAGAAAACAGGAGATGCTATTGATGTCATCACCCAGACCGCCAGGACCATGCAGCATGAGAACGTAAGGGGGACCAGCAGAAGAGGGGAGTGGAGGAACAACACAAGAATGCAGGGAAAGCCTGGGGAGGTGCAGGGAAGAGGTACAAACTGCATCCCAGGGTACTCTGGTCCCAGGGGAAGGGCAGGCATTGCTAACTGGGGTCCATGTTCCTACCTTTCTCTGTACTGTGCAGTTCCGAGTATGGATTTTCCCTGAAGGCACCAGGAACGAGGACAAATCCATGCTGCCCTTCAAACGTGGGGCCTTCCACTTGGCCGTGCAGGCTCAGGTAAGACCCTCTTTCACCCAGTATGCTTGGATGGGCTGAGCATGCGGTGTACGGGAGATKAGAGCCCTAGGGATCTTTAATGCCCTGGAATGGGCACAACATTGAGCAGAGAGGGGACAGCCTTGCTGAATCCTGGGGCCGGGTGGGAGCTATAGTCCCCTGGGTGTTACCTAAAGAGAAAGGAAGATGTATGGAAGATACATCTTCTGGACGGAAGATGCACCTGATCCTCCATCTCCTACAGGTTCCCATTATACCCGTCGTGATCTCCCCATACGGGAACTTCTTCAGCTCCAAGGATAAGAAATTCCTTCCTGGTAAGTGAGAGACCAAGAGCACCATTTCCTGAGGGTAGCAATGGCACCATGGATGGGGCGCAACAGGGACTGGAGGAGTCTTTCTGAGACAGGAATTGTGGGGAGGCAGCCACCAGCTGAGGATGCTGATGGGACCTGGGTCCTGATGGGTTTGCTTAACAACCTTCCTGGCTTTTCCCTTGTCTCTCCAGGGACATGCACCATCCGAATACTTCCCAAGATAGAAACTCAGGGTTTGAGTCCAAAGAACGTCCCTGATTTGACAGAGACTGTCCGCATGGCCATGGTTGATGCCTTCTCTGAGATGTCTTCAAATAACTGTGAGAACCAGCCCTCCAAGCAGCCTCCATTCCCATGCAGTGTTAGGGCCAATGYTGTTGAGGGGACAGGCAGCACAGGGCACCAGGAGGACGTAACCGGGATCAGTGATTAGGTTGAGGAACCAAATCCCTCGGCAYATAAGGCTCAGCCAAGCTGCATTCCATCCCCTCTGGACGCATCCACTGGGTTTGCAACCACCCTGGCCTCCTGCAGTGCAAGATGCTGCCCTGTGTCCTGGTGCAGGAAGAAGCTGAGCAGCGCAGGACGGGTGCCAGGCAGGGCTGCGGAAAGAGGGCAAGGTGCCTATGGACCCTCTGTGATGACTGCGTTTCCCTTCCCTTGGGCAGTGCTATGTTCCTCCAAGCCCAAGTCTGGGGTAACATGGTCAGTTTAACTCCCATGGCCAAGAAGTTGGCTCCCATCTGCATGCCAGGYAAGGGACAGAGGTGCTACACAGACTGCTTGCCACAGCGAGGACACCACAACCCCCTTGAAACACACCAGCCCCTTCAGCGTCAMATGCTCCCGAGGGACAACCTACCAATTGCAGATGCTTCACCAGGGACACATAAAAGCCACCTGCCCTGGATACACCTGAGATCACAGCCTGCAGAGCCTCCAGCTTTGCTGGACAATTGTGCAGCTGCTACAGCAGAGGCTGCGAGTCCTTCTCCAGCTTAGGGGATTTGATGCAACATTTAAAGCACAAATTGGAGTAGGGCTCATCTTGTGGCCTGCTGGGCCTCAATGCTTCCTCTAGAGGAACCTGCAAGTCACAGCCCTGGCAATGCTATTCAAGGGCAGCCACCTCTAGGGCAGGGTGCAAGGTCCAGAGCTCAGTGTCCTGGAAGGGGACAGGAGATAAAAGTGACATTGCCACTTGTACAAAGCTTTCCTTATGTGGAGCTGCAAGATAAGGACGTAAGATTAAACCATCTATATCTGTTGACATGTGTGTGGCATCCTGTCTGAGCTGGGGGTACTAAAAGATGGATGGGGAGGGGGATCCTTTCCCTACCGCCATGCTGTGTCTCCAGCTCAAAACACACAGCTCATTCCWATAGGCTCAAAGCTTCCACTGAAGACTTGGGCAGGGCTAATGTGAGAGCATCTGGTAGGGTGGGAGTTGCTCTGGGGAGAGCCTGGTTTACCTTCAAGGCAGGATTCTTAGTGGGGGAACGGTACCTGGCTAATGCCCAGGTTAAACAGGAGGGATTCACACGCTGTGATGTCTGGACCTGATCCAAACAGTCTTGCAGGGCTCCTGGCCCATTCTGTGCAGCCTGGCAGGGATTTAGGGCCTTTCTGGCCCCTTTCCTGTGAAGCAGCTCCTGGTGCAGCCACCCTAGGGTGACAGCAGGGCAAAGGAAATGGCAATATAAGAGTACCCTCAATGTGGGGTTCACCCCCTCCTGGGGCTTTATTGGGACCTCTCCAGGGCAGAGGAAGCCTAGGCTTGGGCTCCTGGGTTCCCTTAGCCATGCTCATGTCCCAGTTATTCTCTGGATTGGCTTCTCATGAGGTCTATGCTTGGTGTCCTCTGCCCCATGTTAGGACCCCATGGTTAGATCTCTGTGCCCTGGTTCAGCTGGCCTACATTCTTGGGCTCATGAAAAGTACAGAGCAGGCAACATTCTGCAGACCCTGGATGGTTTCAGCAACATCCTTGTAATGAGCTAGCTGTCACCAGCCAGGGGTTGATGTGCCACTGGGCACGGAGATGTCCGAAAGAAGCTGCACAGGCCCAGTCTTCTCCTTGTCCTCTATGGTCCCCCATGGTACTTGGGGTCAGTGGCACTCAGAATAGGCATGACATGTAGGCTGAGCCAGTGCTCAGCGACTTTAGCAGTGAACCTCTAAGAAATTAGACTCAGAATATGCAACTGGACATTTTTCAACTTAATGGGACATAGTTTCTAATTTCTCTAAGCAGAGCAACTTTTCTTGGAGTCTTGGAGACAAAAACAAGCAACTCTTTTTTGACATTGTTCCTGCTTTTGGGAATGACTGGCTTGTTTCAAAGGAAACTGAAAACTATGCAAAACTACTCAACCCTTTCTTCCCGGGCTCCCAATGTGCTGCTTACTCAGTTGCCTCCCCATTGCTGTCTCATACTTGCCACCCTGGATGCAGCTTGGTTGCCCAGAGCCTTGAATCCAACCATGGGTTGAGTGGTTAAATATTATCCCAGTCAGATCCCTGGGTCCCAGCCAGAGGCTTCACTGGCTTCTGCTTACCTGCTGGATTGGAAGCAAGTCCTCAAGAGTGAAGTTGTTGAGCAACAGAGCGGACTTGCTTCTAACAGCTGGCTCTGGAAGAGGAGGAAGACCCAGAGAGGGATCTGTGGTCTGCCTTGCTTCCGCATGAGGTCCTCAGCCACCCTGCCCTACCTTCTTTACATCCTGCATCTCACAGTTGGAATATCTGCAGAGCCGCAAGCCTGTTCCACRTGTGTTTATATGGCTGGTGGGAGCATGTATGGTCTCAGCTCCCTGGCAGTAGGTGATGATCCTTCCTGTAGCTCTGCTTCCTGTCTGGGTGGAAAGGTTTGCGATGGTGGGTTGCCCCTGCCTACGGTGGTAGAGGACTTGGCACCTGGAGGCTGCTGAGGCTGGTTTGTCATAGGGGTAACCTCGCCAGGACATGGTAGAACCTTTTCCCACTTAGCCAGTTGATCCCCAATTTTCAGGGCCCAGTGCACACAGAGGCCCAGGGAGGCTGCATGAAAACCTGCAGGGCCCCCAGGCTCAATGCAAACAGAGACCATATGAAACATGGAGGCAAACATGGAGGCCATATGAAAGTCCATACAGTCCCTGGGACCTAGTGCGCACACGGGCCCAGGGAGGCCGCAGGAAAGCTTTAAAGGCACCAGGGTCCCAGTGCACATGGAGGTCTGGATAGGCCACACAAAAGTCCCGTAGGGCCCCCACAGCCCAGTGCACAGGCAGGCCCATGGAGGCGCATGAAAGTCCGTACGGCTCCCGAGTGTGCACAGAGGCATGGAGTGTGCACCAGTGTGCACGGAGGCACGGGGAGGCCATACAAAAGCCCCTAGCACCCCAGGCCTAGTGTGCACAAAGGCCCAGGGAGGCTGCACGAAAGCCCATAGGTCCCTCAGGGCCCAGTGCACACGAAGGCCCGAGGAGGCCACACGGAAGCATTTAGGGCCCTTGGGCCCAGAGAACAGGTAGGCACAAGGAGGCCGCACTAATGCCTGTAGGGTCTCTGAGGCCCAGTGTGCATGGAGGCCAAGGGAAGCCACATGTAGGGCCCCCAGGACACAGTGCGCATGTAGGCCCAGGGAGGCTTCACGAAAGCCCGTAGGGTCCCTAGGGCCCACTGCATACAGAGGCCCAGGGAGGCYGCATGAAATCCCATAGTGCCCCCAGGGTCCAATGCGCATGAAGTCCAAGGAGGCTGCACGAAATCCTGTAGGGTCCCCGAGGCCCASTGTGCACAGAGGCGTACTGCCAGCCTAGGTGAGCCCTACAGGCCCCACGCTCCCTGCTGTGGCTTCGGTATGGGCCCAGGTGAGACCTATGGGTCCTGTGCGRCCCTCTTCGGTATGGGCCCAGGAGAGCTCTACGGACCCCACGCAGACCTCTGCAGGCTCTGTACAGGCTCTGACAGGCTCCATGGCCCTGAGCAGCCCCACGCCTGCTCCACACAGGCTGAGGCTGGCCCTATGGGCCCAGAGCRGCCCTCTGTGACCTCCGTATGGGCCCGGGGAGGCTGATAGGCCCCGAGAGGCTTCCCATGGCCTCCRTATGGGCCTAGGTGGCCTCCACAGGCCCTGTGCTGCCCCCTGCAGGCTCTAAACAGGCACGGTCAGGCCCCCCTGGCCCCGTGCAGCCCTTCCTCTGTATGGGCCCAGGCAAGTTCCTTGGATCCCATAGGGCCACCTGCGGGCTCTATACAAGGCCGGGAGGGCAATACAGGCCCTGAGCGGAGCCCTGCAGGCTCTGTATGGGTCCTTGTGGGATATATGGGCCTCRCATAGCACCCCACATGCTCTGCATTAGCCCGGGTGGGCCCTATGTGTCCCTTGCGCCCCTCCATGGGCTCTGTGCAGGCTGATGTGGGCCCTACAAGCCCCTCATGGCCCTCCATGGCCTAGAGTATGAGCCGCAGGCAGGCCCTACTGGGCCCGGCACAGAGTCCAGCGGACCCTGTATGGGCCTGGGTGCGCCCTGCAGGCCTCATGCAGCCCTCTACAGGCTCCATATGGGCCTGGGTGCACTCTATGGGCCACACACGACCCTCTTCGTGCTCCGTACAGGCCTACGGGCCCTGTGGGGCCTCCCCACGCCCTCTGTATGGGTCTGAGTGGGCCCTGCGGGGCTCTGTGGGCTCCATACAGGCACTGACAGGTTCTACAGACCCTGAGCAGCCCCTTCCCGCTCTGTACGGCCCAGGCGGGACCTGTGGGCCCACAGTGACCCTCTGTGGCCTCCATGCAATCCCGGGTGGGCCCTATGGGCCCTGTGCGGCAATCGATGGTCTCTGCAAGGGTCCAGGCAAGCCCCACAACCACGCAGCCACCCACAGGTATGGTACTGGGCCAGGTGGACTCTACRGGTGCCATCTGGCCACCCACCAGCTACACACGGGCTTGGGCAGGTCCTACAGGCCCCTGTGGCCCTCTAGGGACTCTGTATGGTCTCGAGTGGGGCCTACAGGCCTTGCGCAGCCACCCATGGCCTCTGCACAGGCCTGGGTGGGCCCTATGGCTCCATGTGGCCCTCTGCAGCCTCCATATGAGGCTGGATGAGCCCTCACGGCCCCTCAAGGGCCCCGTATGTGGCTGGGCTGGCTCTACGGGCCCTGCATGACACTCTGTGGTCTCCATATAGGCCCAGGGAAGGCCTCCTGGCCACGTGCAGCCCCCTGCTTGCTCTGTATGGCCTCAGGTGAAACCTAAGGGCCTCTTTGTGGTCTCCCATGGCTTCTGTGCACACGGGGCTGGAGGCCCCTATGGGCCTTGGTGCAGCCCCCTGGAGCCTAAGTAGGCATGGAGCTGGATGGGCCCTATGGGCCTTTCTGTGGAGCCCTGGGGATTCTGTGTGCACGGGGCCAGGGGGTCCTATGGGCCTTGGCGATGTCAGACATGGTCTCCATGCACATGGGCTCAGGAGGGCCCTACAGGCCTGTGTGTGGCCCCCCAGGGCCTCCGTGTGCACTGGGCCCAGTGAGGCTCTATGGGCCCTGGTGCAGCGCCTGGGGGTCTCTGTGTGCATGGGGCTGGGAGAGTCCTATGAAGCTCCGTGAGCCCCTCCTTGTTCTCTATCTTCTCATCACCGCCCACTGGCCCAGATCCCTCCCTCCCATCTCCTTTCCCCTCCTCCCATCTCCTTTCCCCTCCTTCCCTCCCTCTAGCAGAATCAAGCACAGTGATCCCCACAGAGAAGTAACCCTTCAGCACCAAGGCATCTCTGTGGAGACAAGGCATCGTTCAGAGCTCTGCTGGCAATGACGCCGTCGAGTGTCCTGCGGTCTGCGACTGCCTATTTTCTCCTCGGTGAGTGTCACGCTGGGCAGAGGCACTATGAAGACATCATCCCTGGGACTCGGGACCTAACTCACCCACTTGTCTCTGGTCCAGCTTTGGGGGTATAGTGCAGTGTACAGGTGATGATGACAAGGTGGGACCCCTCCTTCCAGTTTTTCCCAGCATCACAATATTTCTCATGGATCTCCTTGTAAATTCTCGTGGGTACCAGCCTGACAGAGGCATTTGAGTCACTGTCCCCTTCAAAAGCTTTCTGCCACTTCCCCTGTCCAGTCATGCAGATGCTGACCCTGCAGATTCTGGGGAGTAGTTAAATTTGTCACCTGCATGGAGACAGAGAGTTTCATCCCTTATGAGTTTATCCCCTTATTCTGCATTTACTAGTTCTGGCATTTTTCTCCTTTGCTGCATGCACTATATTTTCCCTGTCTGGCATCCTCTGTCCTCTCACATTTACCCTATGGCCTCATTCCATCCATCAAAAACTACTGAAAACCAGCTCTCCAGGACCATGGGCTGTTTGCAAATGAGCTGGAACATGCAKAGCCTTCCTTTCTCACATACAAACCAACAACTGCCAGGAAAAGCCTGAAAAAAAAACGGGAAAATAGGCTGCAATATAGCATCAGTTTAGAGCTGGAGCCACTCTCAGCTCTGCTGGGAACTGGCACTGTAGACCCCAACTCTGACCACCTTTCAGGGATTTCTTCCACAGCACAAACCCTTGAGAGTATCTTGGTCCAGGCAGACTCTCTCCTTGGTTCCTCCTTTGCATTTCATGGRGAAGAACAGACCTGTAGACCTTTCATCCTGCCTGGCACTCTCTGGCTGAGGGCTGCAATGGAGCCATCAGCTCTACCTTGATTMTTTGTGGGGAGAAATGTAGCTCCAAGCCAGGTCAAGCCAGGTCCCTTGACAAGTTCCTTTTACCAACTCAGCCCCCTCGCAGCCTTTGTGTTTGGAGCAACAGGGGTAGTGGAAGGGGAGAAGGTGGGGAGTAATGGACAGAGGAGTGGGGGAGAGCACAGCAGGCAGTGTCTAAATGGGCAACTGCAGCAGCCTTATTTTCCTCCCACAGTTGCTGCACAGAACCAGCTCCTTCCCATCTCGGCTGTCCAGCTGCTCGTATCAGTCAAGCAGTCCGTCTCCTTCATCTGCAACTTCACCACTTCAGACAGAAATCCCTCCTTCTCCTGGTACCACATTGGTGGGAGCAGGGAACTCAAGTACCTGCTGGGCACTGCCCAGTTCACTGAAAGCGGTGCCCGCTTCACCCAGGGGAAATTCACCACCTGGGCAGATATAGACCGAGGGGATGTGATTTACAGGGCAAATCTCACCTTGCGAATGGAGGACACAGCCGTGGCTGACAGTGGAATRTATCACTGTGCGTTCAGAAGCACAGTGGTGAAGGGATGTTTCTCCCCCCTGCATATACTACCCACCAGGAGAGTGCAGCAAGAGAAAAGCACTACTGATCTGCTCACAGCCCTTGCTCCCCGTGCCAGACCTGCTCTTCGACACATCTCTGCCCATTGTCTGCCTCCTGGCCCTGCCTCCTTGTCCTTCTCCCTCTGCCAGGTGGAGGGACCCCAGCAGCTCCATTTAAACTTGTGCAAAATCTGTATCACCAAGCACAGCAGAGGAGGGGAAAGGCTCTTCTTCCTCCGCCTTTGGTAGTGCTTTCACCCTTGACATGTTCCTTTTCCTTCCAACTTTTTCTCGCATCCCAGAACCTCCCTATATTTCTCCAAGATTCTATGCATACAGAGAGGTTCTGACAAGAGATGGGCACGACCATAGGGCTGGTTGCAGACAACATGAGAAACTCGCAGCTTTCCCCAGTTCCTCACATGGAAACCAGTGGTTCTCAAGGAAATCCACAACATTTCTGAACTTTTAAGTTTTCAGCTGGGGGGCAGTTACCCCCTGGCTGCATCATTGCTCCACAGCAGGGGCTGCTCTCCGCTCTGCTGGCAGCTGGAGCTGCAGATACCAGTGTTGCTGCACAACAGTGGCCAGCAGCCCGGAGGCCATGCTGTGCCTGGCTGAGTCTCCTTCTCAGCATCAGGGGCTAAGAAATACACAAGCAAGTGATAAACAGCATTACAAGCCATGAGGCAAGACAGTTCTGCATAGGCATCTCCTGACCCTGAGATGTAGGGGACAAGAAAGAATCAGTGATGATGATGGGGGCTGCTCGGTGTCTGGCTGGTAGCACTGGGGACCAAAGACTATTTTCAGTCTTTGACTGAAAGACTATCTTCAGACCTTAGCTCAGGCAACACCCAGCTGGCCCAGTTTTCCCCACAGCCCTCAGGACCTGCTCCTGCCTGGTCCTACCTTCTGTGTCCAAGCTGTGCCAAGGCAGCCTCAGGCAACTTCTCTCAGCTGCTCTCAGGGAAAGGGGCTTTTCCCTCACCCCTTTCACCTCTCTCCTTTCCTTCTACAGGGCAGTYCAGGATCAGACGAGKGCTCATCTGCTCCCCACAGCCYTCCTGCTCTYAYTRAGGGGCAGGACATAKTTTGGRCCCCAGAGCAGGGGCTCTTAGGCAGCAGTGCTAAGAGCACAGGGATTTCCCTGCTGACACACAGCCAGCCAAATGTTAGCCCTTTCAGCACCATGATCCCCAGTTGCTGAGGATGCTGGTAATGTGATTGCAAGGCCACACTCGATCATCTTAGAAAGGTCATGGAATCAGGAGAGGTGCYTGAGGCCAGGAAGAAAGCATATCTTCAAAATCCAATCTTCAAAAATGTCAAGAAGGAAGATCCAAGGAAYGGCAGATCAATCACTCTTACATCAATCATTGGGAAGGAGGGACTAGCTCATGCTGGAGACCATCTCTAACGTGAAGGATAAGAAGGTAGGTAGCCAGGAGGTGTCAGCATGGAATCACAAAGGGGAAATCATGCTTAAGCAACCTGATAGCTTTCTATAATGGAATGACTGGCTGGGTAGATGAAGGGAGAGCAATGGATATTGTCTCCCTCGTCTTCTGCAAGCTTTTGTCTCCCATAATGTCCTCATAGGCAAGATGAGAAATACAGACTGGATGAGTAGACAGTGAGACGGATGCAAGACTGGCYGAATGGCAGAGTTCAGAGGACTGTGATCAGTGGCACAAAGTCTAGTATGAGGTCTGTAGTCAATACCAAGGCCAAGTCAATACCAACACCAGCCCCAGCCCCTGACTGGGCAGGGCATGATGCTGCCCAGGATGGTGCCTTGGCTCCTGCCCTGGTTCTTCATGGTGGTACCAGCTGGTGAGAGGTGACCAGGATGGGCAGTGAACATTGGGCTGGGTGGGCTGGGGCTGCCTGTGAGGCCCCACGCCTTGTACGGAGCTCAGCATCTCCTGCTCCCACGCTGGGCATGCTCTCCCATGCAGATTGCTTTCCCTGCTGGGGAGGGGGTGCTGTATCTGGGAGAGGGAGGCTTTCGGGCAACTGGGGATATTGTAAGAAAAGAAAAATTAAAAACATCAGCCTTAAGGAGGGCAGCCTGGAGATATTCCAGTGCCAGTGGGTTTCACCGGGTAGAGGGCAGACTGTAGCTGCCCATGTCCCAGGAGAGGGGACCCCAGAGTGCGTGATGAACAAGCAAGGCTCCCTTGGTGTGCATGCACTGCTCTGCACTCCCTGTTCATGGGGTTCATGTTCAGATACAGCTGGAGGAGGCTGGTGGAGGGCTGTAAGCCCCTGGGGATGCTGTACCTCTCCTGCCATGGATCTGGCTRTAGTTTTGGGGTACCTCCTGTGGGCTGGTACCGGCAGTCCCTTGGCAACAGACCTGAGTGGATCTCCTACATCAACTCAGATTCCTCATCTGTTGGATACATGCCGGCAGTGGAGGGTCGAGCAATGGCCTCTTGGGATAATCCTCAGGCTGAGGCATTTCTGGCCCTGCGCAACCTGCCCCCTCAGGACTCTGCCTGGTACTTCTGGGCTGTGACCACAGTGACAGGAAAGCCATCTGAACGTTAAYGCAAACCTCTTGCTGGGTCTCCTCCCTTACTTCTTTAAGTGTCTTCTCATCCAACAGACTGTAGGAGCAACACGACTGGTTCTGCCTTCTGCAGAGGGCAAAGCAGAGCCCCACAGGATGGCTCCTTCCAGATTACCTCTGGTTCCACAGGGAAGGTCAGGGTGAAATCCTGATAGGCAGCAGCCCYGAGCAGATGGCTCTGGTAGAGTGTAGAGGGAAGGGGGCTACAGGCTCCATCSAGAAGGAACGTCAGTTCTTTGGTTGTGGCCCTGTGCCCATGCAGGGCTGCTGGCCCATGTGAGGCTGATGGAGGCCATAGGAGATCTGAGGGCACCTGGGAGCTCCAGGAACTTTCCCTGCTGAGGGTCAACYATCAGTTAATAAAACATACTGTGGTACCTGCATGCACATGCATTAGGTTTAAGTGCCTTGCTTTCACAAAATACAGTACTACTTATACCTGATGCAAAGCCACCATGGCTAGGTGAGTCTCCCTTCCACAGGACATTTCCTAGGATATTGCCCTGTCTGAGGTGTCTCCAGCCCTGCACACTCTGCACATCTGGATATTCTGCACGATACGTCTGTGCTATTCCCACTGGTACAGGAAACCCTACTGTGCCCTGAAACTAACCTCCGGTGGGAGCCCCTGACCCCAGTGTAGAGCTGGAGCAGAGGTGAGTGCTGAGGAATTCAGGGCTGCTCCCATGGGCAGTCAGGCCATCACTGTGCACTACGAGACCTGGCCATGCTGCAGATGGTTYGTGTCCCAGCATTGAACTTCTCTCTACTCCACTCCAAAGGCAGTTTTGAAGTCCAATAAGGATGTTTAGCATATTTCATTTCTCCAAAAGAGCTCTGACCGCACTGCCTACCTGCATTCTCTCTCTTGTCTCCCCTCCCTCCTCTTCTTCCCTTGGGCAAGCAAAGACTTAGGGCTTTGGAAACAGCATTTTTTTTTGTTTCCAATGTCCTGTTCTTTGCCTGTTTTCACCTACTAGCTGGAGCAAAGCAATGGGCAAAGGGCACGACTCTGGCTTCAGGCTCTCTTCACRGCAGGAAACAAGACCTAACCACTCAACATCTGCAGCATGGGGGTGAGCARTGTGTCTGCACTTACAGCTGCAATGCCTCTTATATTTATATGACCTGCTACAGGCAGCATCCTGTGGGGCCCTGCAGTACATCCTGCAGGAAGAAGGGAGGGCAGTAGGGAGGCTGTGTTCATGCAGCTTCTTTCGCCTACGAGAGATTTTCTTCCCAGGCCCATGTGAGCTCTAAGACCCTGGGCACTGTTGCCCTGAAGCTGGCCAACAGCCCCCTTTACTATGGCACCTCACGGCGACCACAATGACAGATCCTATGGCTGCCCTGCAGCACCATGAACGTCACAGTGTAGCCCAGTGCTAAAGGAGCAACTGGGCTGTGCCTGGGACATGGGGTATGGGCAAAGCTGCACCATGCTGGGGGTTACAGCAGGACAGATGGAGGAAAGATGGGCAGAACTGAGATGAGGAGAGGCAAAGCAGAACAGGYTTGGCTTGGTGGGGTGCAGTGGCAATCGGGGTTATTGACCATCTTAGCTAAAAGGGATGGGGAGATCCAGCCCTCCGTGAAATGAGAGCATCCTTGCACAACCCTGTAGGGCTGTGTTGACCTTTTACAACACAATCTTCCTGCCAGTCCAGCCCTCGGGCTTTCCTGTTGAATGCCATGAGAACTGCGGCCACGCAGGTGTGAGGTCAGGTGCTTCTGTCCAACCTGCAACCCCCCCAAGTGTGGGGATGCTGTCCCAATCCACTCTCGGGAGAGGTTTCAATACGATCCCAAGAGCGAGAATAAGACACAAACGAGGTCAAACGCCATACAACCTCCTAAGCTCTATTCTCATAATGGTGATAGGACAGAGAGAAGAAAACAAAAAGAAGAAGAAAGATAAGCAAGCGGGAGAAATGCAGCAAGATTAGTTACCGCCATCCCCCCCAGTCCAGTTACGTTTCGTCGGCTCTGCCTCAGTGCAGGTGATGATCCTTTGGAAGAGAGCTGAGAAGAAGAAAAAGAAGCTTCTTTCTCCACACACAAGGGAAAGAACCGTCGTGTTTACTATTAATATCAAATAATACAGAAATGAAATGATACATTTAATGAAACAATAAGCTTACTATGCACCGGGTTGTAACTACAGACAAAATAAGCAAGGTAATGCACTTAGAGCAAGGTAACGCCCATAAAGCCTCGGCTGATGCAGGGAGGCAAGGGATGGGCAAAGAATGGGACACAGAACAAGATGTAGAG
>NW_020455750.1:151595-155915 GCF_003342845.1 Nothoprocta perdicaria
CAGGGCTCTCTCACAATGATTTACAGGGAGGGTGATCAGTATGGAGAGGGCTTTAAAGATCGTTTCCAGGGAATAGTGCAGAGCTCTGCGAACAGGTGTGCCCTGAAGACCCAGGCAGCAAAGCCGGAGGACACAGCCGTGTATTACTGTGCTGCTGCTGATCTCACAGTGCAGCAGCTCTTGAGCAGGGTGGAACAAGAACTGGCTGCGAGGGAGTCCAGACAAGGGAGCGTTTCCTTCCAGCGCCAGACAAGAGCTGCTTCCCAAACGGGGCCTTTCGGCCRCTTGCAGGGAGAAGACTCCAAGGAGGGAGGAGTGTTGGGGATGTGAGGGTCTTCCTGAGCCAGAGATGAGTCCTTGTTGGAAGTTAGGAGGTGGGAGGTGAAGTGTCCATTGCCTGAGTGTCCTGTCCTTCGTGGSCCAGCTTTTCCTGGGTGCTCTGGTGCCCCTGGGTGCTCTGCTGCCGAGGAAGTGGGTGAGTGTGGGAATTTCCTGCTTTTGTGTCCATGACTTTCCTGGGCGTGAGGGTGTCTGTGAGAGCGCTGTGCCTCCACCCTGGGGAACTGATCAGCCCTTTCCCCTCAGTGTTTCCTTGAACTTCCTGTAAAATGTTCCAGCTCCAGCCTGACTTGCCGGGAATTCCACCTGCATGAAGCTGCGAGCAGGTGCAGAGTTGGCTAGTGAGGACTTCCCCTCTCTGATCTGTGCCCTGTGTATACAGCAGGTCAGGGCAGTGTTAGATAGGAACTCTGACAACCAAGGAAATGTGTGTATATTGTTTTCCTCTGCTAATCAGGAAMTGTCACCCTGATCTGTGCTTCAGACCTGCTTCCCCTGCAGCTGATTTCTTCTTTTCATTTCTTGTTTCCATGTGCATGCACACACACGTATGTACCCATCCACTCGTGTGTAAACTGATGGCCAGCATGGATTTTGGTGGTRGATCTCAACAAGAGGATGTACAGGGTACTCTGGGCCAGAAAAATCCCCCAGGGCACCTCAGTATTTAAGGGCTGCAGAGGGCCCAGAAGCAGATCTTGTGGGACACTCCCAGGTGGCCTGCCCCTTCTCTGTGAGGGAACTTCCACCAACCTTGACCTTGAATCTCTGCCTTCTCTTCCCCCCTCTACTGTCATCTTCAATGGGCCCCTGCCTTTCCTTTACCCTCTGCACCTCCCTTTTGCATACCCACCTCGGGGCCCTTCCCCAGAGGACCAGTATAGCGAATGTAGGGAAAGATGTGGTRACCTTGGGTCGGGATTGGGACTGTTCCTGGGGAGAGCTGGGCTACCACAGCACTACGTGAGGACATACAAGGGCAAGTGCAAGGTCCTGCACATGGGGAGGAATAACCCCAGACACCAGGACAGGCTGGGGACTGACCTTGTGGAGAGCAGCTCTGTCAAGAGGGACCTGGACATCATAGTGGATGACAAGATGACCATGAGGCAGCAGGGTGCCCTGGTGGCCAGGAGGGCCAGTGGGATCCTGGGGTACATCAAGAAGAGCATCTCTAGCGGGTCAAAGGAGGGCATCATCGCCCTCTACACAGCCCTGGTAAGGCCACATCTGAAGACTGTGTCCAGTTCTGGGCTGCCCAGTACAAGAGGGATGTGGAGCTGCTGGAGAGAGTCCAGCGCAGGGCTACGACRATGACCAAGGGCCTGGAACATCTGCCCTATGAAGAAAGGCTGAGAGAGCTGGGCCTGTTCAGCCTGGAGAAGAGAAGGCTGAGGGGCACCTGATCAGTGTCTGATCAGTGTCTCTGTTCACTGTACTCCAGGCCTGGCTTTTATATAGGCTTCTCTCAGTCACTAGTACTTGATCTCCCCAAATCAGCTGTAATAAAAGCTTCAGGTTCCCTTTTGTGGAAACCCTTTTGAGTTGGGAGAGCTCATAGCTGCTAAAGCTTGCTGGAAGTCAAGGCCTGCTGTCACCTCCTTTTGTGGCAGCAGCAGGAGTCCTCAGGATCCTTGAAAGCCTCCCAGAAGGCTTCCCACAAATCTTGGGATGATGTCAAAAGACAGAGCATTCCCAGGGCATTCAGAAGCAAAGGTTGGAAATGCTCTGTCAGACAATATCACTCAAAATCTGTGTTCCAAATTGCTACCCCTAACTTTGCTGATGCCCTGACCACTTCCTGCCTCCTCTCTCCTCCACCTCTCTTGCCTGCAACTTCAGTGCCACAAACAAATCAAAGCTGTGCTGCCTTGCCAACATATCCACTCCTCTCTTTTTGCCATTTTAATCTTCCTTGCATTGCTGTCTCAGTGCGGTCTGCAGAGAAGCAGGTAGCAGTGTTTATGGATGATGAGGAGCGCAGCTGCAGGGAGAATTTGGGGTTTTTTTGGTGGATGTCTCTGAAGATGCTGGTCCTATTTTGGAAAGATAGCATATAGTGTCTTTGCCAGCCTCAAAAAACTGCAACCATTCATCCCAGATTTCTCTAGATTCTGCTTTTATCACCACCCAACGAAACTGTCCTCTGAGTTAATCACCCTAGACACCATGTCTGAACATGAGGGAGTATGAAAGCTTTCATTTCTTTAGCCAAGCACTTCCCAAGCTTCCCATGGGGAAAGGCACCCGGAATTGAGGAAAAGGAGAACGAAAGGAGGAAAGCTTGTGATGAGGAAAGAAAGGCCCCAGAGTCCTAAAGAATAATATATTTCTTCGTGTACGCTCTTAGAATCAATGCAAACGTAGAGAAGAAATAGCAAATTCTTCTCTCGCTTTCTTTCTGAACATATGACTCTCAAATGCAATCACACCTAGGAAAGTAAGATATTAAAGAACATAGTGTGGAAAGAAGCAGCAATCCATTGCTTTCCTAGGGATCRAAGTGAGGCTGACGGGCCCATCATTCTCTGAATCATCCTCCTTGCCCTTTTTGAAGACAGGAGTGCCATATGCGTTCTTCCAGTCTTCGAAAACCTTCCCAAACGCCTTCAGCTTTCAAAATTAATCAAGAGTAGCCTCATGATAGCGTCAGCCAGCTCTCTCAGGATCGTGGGTGCATCCATCAGAACCTGAATGTGCACATTCAGATTGTTTAAATATTACAAACCTGATCTTCCTCCACTAAGGGTAAGTATTCCTTGCTCCAGACTCTCCCACCCACTGTTCTCATGGACTCATGAAGACAGATCTTACCATGCTGAGGCTCAGCCAAAGAAAGCATTGGGTAGCTTGTTCTTCTCTGTGTGTTTTGTCACTAGTTTGTTGCACCATGGGCAACATTTATCCCACATTTATCCTAATCTTCCTTTTGTTCTTGCTGTACCTGTCAAAGCCCTTTGAGGCACCTCCTTGTTTTTGTACATACAGTTGGTCAATCTGTTGACAAAGGTGCTTTTGCCCCACTTAGTCAGGTGAGTCCCATCTATTCTAAGCAATCTTCAATCCCAACAGAGGGTCTTATGTTTGCAGAAGCCAAAATGATGTTGGCAACACTATTTGCATAAGAACTGTTGATGTTCCAAATATGTCCACTCTTCCTCAAGCCCTTCCCTCTCATCGGCATGAGGACAAAGCCACCAGACCCTATCTGCCCTTCCTTGAGTTGGATTGGGGGTTTGGGCTGTTGTACTTTCAGTCTTGGCAAGGATCCATTCTGTCTCTTTCTCATCATCTCTGGCATTGCACAGTCTGCTGACCTTCTTCCACCTTCCACATTTTTTTTGGTGATACATATCCTCAAGAAACATCAGTTTCCTGCAGGCTATGAGGTGATTGTAGCCTACTCCTTGATCCTAACAGCTGCAATCCCATCCCACTCTTATCTACTCTAGAGGCCATTTCAAGRATCATTTTCTGAGCTTTCCATTGGAGAATGACACCTCCGTTTACTCTCCTCACACTCAGAGGAAGTATAAAGTAAGTGCATYTATTTTTAAGCCTTTGAATAGAACTAAGTTACAATGGAGGATAGAGTGCAATGGGGCGAACTCCACAAGTACAAAGTCTTGAAAACCTCTTATGTGAGTAGCAGCATGAAATGATTCAGGGAATTCGTTTAGCTCTAGAGCATCCGAATGGATCGTTCTACTCCTTGGGACTTTCCCAGCTGTGGAATTTTCAGGCCTCCTTATCCCAAGGGAGAGAAATTAACTCCCAATGGCAGTCTTCAATTCCAATTTGTTAGATTATCAGACCCATTTGTACCCACCCAGATGGTGTCCCTGGTAATTGGACAGATCAAATCTTAAGCATATCACAATTGTCTTATGTTCCCTTGAACAGTTGAACACCGTTGTGTTTTCCCTCTCCTCTCCTCTCCTCTCCTCTCCTCTCCTCTCCTCTCCTCTCCTCTCCTCTCCT
>NW_020455750.1:156110-168354 GCF_003342845.1 Nothoprocta perdicaria
CTCTCCTCTCCTCTCCTCTCCTCTCCTCTCCTCTCCTCTCCTCTCTTCTTTACAGAATATTGAGCTCCCCTCTCACATCTGTCCCCAGCTCCATGCTAGTTAGAAAGCAGCACGGACTCATTTCCTTTTTACACCAATTGAATTTCTCTGTACCCAGCCTTTTTTATTATTATTTTCCTTCAGGGTGAGATATCCATTTATTTTTCAAGAACTGTTCTCTTGATGCCCGCTTCTTTGGTAAAAGTACATGCACAAACATCCCTGTTAATATACCAAGTGGTTAGTATATCGATTAAATGATACTTTTACCTATTATGTCATGGCTTTGTTTATACTCTTGTGTTGAAACATATCTGCAGTAAGGATTTTTTTTTTTTTGACAGTAAGTCAAAAACATCTAATTAGAAGCTGTAGATTATTTTAGTCTATCTCAYGAAAGGATACATTCACACATAGTGTATCTTCATCCTTACTATTTAATGCCCACTTTTATGGGCATAGTATCTCTTCTAATAAAGAGCAATCATTTTCTCTACTTTTTCATTTTACTGAACAGGACAGAGACTTCCTTAGCCATCATATAGCCCCCAGATATCAACTCTGTGAGCCCAGATCGAGGACATTCCTCAGTCTCCTGAGCATTAAAACAATTCAAGATGAAAAAGAAGGAAGTTTTCTGCAGCTCAAAAAAAATTTGGTAAATGCTTTGAGATATCACCAGAAGTGCCGAAATTCTACATTTTATATCACACTTAGTTCCGTGAAGCTTTTTAAGGATATTGCATAATCCGACAGATTTCACTTAAAATTTCACCTTCTTGTGGGTGTTTTGGACCCTTCTTTGAAAACCACATCCTGTTTCTTCATTTGGTGTGTTGGGACAGAAACCACTGAAGAATTTGCATGATTGCCTGTCTAACCCAAGGGCTGCAGAGGAGGGAGGTTCTTGTARAACAGTGCGTCACTGTGTCGYGTTGGAGGTACGGTAGTACCACAGTGTTATAAACATCGCAGGGTCCTGTATGAAAACCTGTAAATACAAAAAAACCACAATATATCTTTTGGAAGAAAAGAGATAGGAGCTTGAAATGCTTCAGGAGACAGATCCAACRTTCTTTTCRTRYTTCTCTTTGCCATGGAATGACAGATCTCGCAGAGTTTCCGAGAAATGGAAGGAAAGGAAAGCTGTGAAGCTCTGCCCTGGATCAAGCCATTTGAAAACACCGAACTACTGATTTGTTATTTCTCCTCGCCCAGTTCTGGAGGAATGTGGCTCTGGACATCCTAATGGGATTGTATTTATGAATAATTAGGACAAACATTTGGATTTTCCTCTCCCGTTTTGCATACACACCTTTGGAGGACAGTGCAGAAAGGGTCACTTATTTGACTGCGTATTAGCAGTGTGAACAGATAAGCTCATATTCGGAAGCGGGACCTCTCTCACGGTTGAACCGAGTAAGTACTGTTGTTTTTCCTTCTCTAAGCTAAGCTAAAATGTGATARTAGGAGAGAACAAAAGGATGTGGTGAAATGGTGTCTGTGTGATGCTGGAATCTCTGGAATSTGTTCCCCATGGGAGGGCTTCAGGGGGAGTCTTCAGCTTGTACCTGCCTAGAAAAGCTGCTACGGGGCTAGCTGTGCATCTCGGTATGATTCTGCAACCCCCAACCTGACTGCTGTGCACTTCTGAGGCTCAGCATGCCCTGTGTGGATGGCACTGAGCTAACATCAGCACCAAATTTCTTACTTTGTGGGTGTTTCGGTGGGTTTTCACTGGCTTGTGTTGAGCAGTTGGGTCCAGCTCAGCCAAAAGCTGACATGGGAGAGAAGTCAGGGGGCAGCTCTTGCGTGGCGTAGTGCACCCGGCTAGCTTTTGGCACTGGCCCCACGCTCATGGTGTTAGCAGGTAAGTGATTTTATTGGCATGGAGAGGGAGGAAAAAGGCTAAATAACTTGGAGCTTAAATTCTCAGAGCTGACTCAAACCCAAACCTTCTCAGAATGAATGGGAATTAGCTGTTAAGTGGCCTAGACTTTGAAAAATGCAGATATTGCTGTGGGTAGGTGCTATAACAAAGTCTTAGGTTTTTCACCCCTTKATTGTAATTTTGCCATTTAGAACAAAGATCAAAACAGTGCCTTAAAGGCTTGAAAAAGAATGTCAGGAGATTTGCCCACGGACATCCAATGGACAGTCCTGAGAGAGTTTTCCCCTTGTTGAGTTTATTACACAAATTATACATTCAATTTTGCACTTCTCCTGCCATTGTGGACTAGCAATCTGGCACTATGCATGGCCARAAAAGAAGTCACCCCTTTTGCAACATGTATGAGACTTCTTGTTGAACCAAGTACTGCTCCTGTTRTCTTTTTAACCATCTCCAGACAGGATTGGGGTAATTAGCATCATTAGCCCTGTATAGGGGGGAACACCTCACCCCAGTTGCAAGTGTTTGATCTTATCAGCAAATCCTGGAGAAGTGGAGCTCAGCAATCCAAAGACAACTTCTGATCGTTTCTCTCCTACTTGAAAAATTCCTTCTTGCAATTCCTTCTTGTTAATGAAAAGATCCATTGAAGAAGCAGAACTTCATCTCYGAAAGTCATCCCACTGATACAACAGTCTTATACAACAGTGAGATGGCAAAAAGGCGTCTTTCTTTGTCCTACAATTTATTATTGCTGCACTTACATGTGTTAGTTGCTTCAGAATAAGGTTGGAGGAGCAGGAAAGAAAAAACAATTCCTTTTTCATGTCTCATGACCATATAAGCCTATATCTAATAGAAGTGTTATTCTTGGGAAATACACCATTGAGAAAGTAGAATAAATTGACATGGATTTGCATACTTAAAAGCTCCTTCTCGTTTGCCACTCCCACATTTGCAAAATAAATAATTCGCATATAGGCAAATAATTCATATATAGACCTAAGTTCTAGCAAAAGCAGGATTAGAATTTCAAGAAATCAAAGCTCCTGCAACAAACCTACCCTTATACACCCCCCTGTCTTTGACACACTGTTTTGGAAACAGTAGCAGGAAATAAACACAAAAAAAAAAGATATTAAACCAAAGATAGCGCTGGGGAAGAGTCACAGCTGAACTACATCTGAACTGTTCATGACGGCTCACAGACAAGCTTGCAATAATCTAAATGCCCAAATAATGCATTTTTTTTTCCACAGGGAAACGAGAAGATTCTGCCCCAGAAGTCATTGCGATTAAATCAAAGAAGGTTAAGAAAGAAAGTGAAAATGTGAATGCAGTTTGTTTGGCAAGGAATTTCTATCCAAAGAACCTCAGTTTGGAAGCATCATCTAATGAGGTGGTATATGAGCAGAACAAGCCTACCTTGACATCTGTGGGGACGTACAGCACCATTAAAGTGGTTCAGGTGGAACCAGAGGCACAGGTGACCTGCGTGGCCAAGTTCAACGGCAGCACTTACACCAAACACACTCTGCCAGGTACAATTTGTGGTATAATTGCAACGTATTTCTGGCTAGAATGTGCCAACCCTTCCTCTTTCTCCCTCCAAAAGCATCCATGTGTGGATCCCTCTAACGATCCATGTGTTTCTCCCTCTAAGAAGCATCCATGGAGTGAAAAAGCCATCTAGGTGCTTAAGCTGGTCGAGTTGAAAGAGATTTAAGAGCATCTAAAAGGGTCTTAAATTTTCATTCCAAAAAAAAAAAAAAAAAAACACACTCTCTTCACAGAATTACAGGAGACTTGAGGTTGGAAAGGACCTCAACACCCCTACTCATGCAGGGTCACCTAGAGCACATCACCTTGGATTATGTCCAGATGACTTTTGACTACCTCCAAGTATGGAGACTTCACAGCCTCTGTAGACAACCTGTTCCAGGGCTCTGTCACCCTTAGAGTAAAGATGTTGTTCCTCATTTTCAGCCAAAACTTCTTTTATTATCAGTTCGGGCCCCTTGCCTCATGTCCTGTCATTGAAGAGTTTGTTCACATCTTCTTTACACCCTTCTGTCATGTATTTATGCACTTTTATGTCATATATATACAATTTTAAAAAATATGTAACATAATTATATAAAATATAATTATATAAAATATAATTATGTATTTATATATATCTTCATGTCAATTTTAACTATTCTTAATGCTGAATTTTCTTAATTCCTGTTATAAATAGTGAATTTCACGCAGTGCTTCTCACCTGTTGAACTTGGTTCAGTCCTTTTAAGTTTTTACGTATTTTTTAATAGTGACTTTTCTTTATTCCACTGTAGAAAAGGAGGTTGAAGAACCAGTAGCAGTGAATGTTTGCAACGTGACAGACACCCTTACAAAAGGTTAGTTACCTAAAGGGACTGGAAAGTTATGTTATCTTGTTGAAACTAAAACAAATGCATAAAAAAATTATTTTCTCAGATGGAAAAAAAATTAGAATATATATTTAAACATATATATATTTAATATATATAAAACCAATCATCTTCTTTTTTCAAGACAGCAGAACATGCAAGCTTTGGTTTTGGCAAATAAGGATCAGCAAGCAAAATCTGATCTCGACATTCTCCTCTTTTCCCTACCAGTGTCTTCTAGTTGTCTTTTCTTTTGTTACTGTTTATTTCTCTGAAACTTTGAGTTGAATTTTTCCCACTTTCTGCCAGTACAAAAAAAAAAAAAAATCCCAATCTAGTCTATGATGTCTCTGCTCTTTTCTCTCTCGCTAAGCAGGTGCCAAAGCAGGCAGAGTGAACATGCTGTCCATGGCTGTGCTGGGTTTGCGAGTCCTGCTGGCCAAAAGCATCGCCTTCAACACGCTCCTGAGTATCAAGTTGTTTCTCTTCTGAGGTAGGGACACGAGACTTGATTTGGGGCAATACTGGAAGCAGGTGCTGGAATGACCAACTGGCTTTCTATACCAGGAGTGATACTTGTTCCTATCATCCTGTTTACTACTCATTTAGTAACTTTTGTAGCTTTCTGGAGGCAAAAAAAACGAACCCAACCAACCAACCAACCAACCAACCAACCAACAACAACAAAAATAAATAAAAACGCACAAAAAATAAGACAAAAATGAACATATCCCTCCCCACCTCCTCCTGTCTGGATCCATATCCCCAGCATTTTCAGGAGCTGGGGAGGAGGCTTGGGCAGCTGCTCYGGGCAGAGTGCAATGCCTGGAGAAAAATCAAGGTGAATCGAGAGCCAAAAGTGAGTGCCTGAAATCAATTATATGAAGTGGTGAGAAAAAGGGAGTGGGAGGGACTTTTTGTTTGTTTGTTTTAAGCTAATGCACCTAAAATAGCACAGAAAATGGTCCGGCCTAAGCTTTGTGTGTCTACCATTCCRACCTAACTGCAATCAAATGGTGTCAGCTAGGCCTGCGTGCCTTAAAAAGTGGATAAGACTTTGAAACGCGCTTCGTTCTTCCAGGTGGTGGGGAAGGTGGCCACCAACAGTCTAAGGACCAGGCACAAACCACAGCAACTTCAGCATCCCAGATCAAATCTACCGACAGCGAGAAGTGAGAGCGCAGAACTGCACCTTCCTCTTGCTCGCTATAGATCGGTCATGCGACTTCTCAGCTAAAGCTGTCTGAAAGGTTTCTAAAATGCATTATAACGTTGCATCCTGCCTCGCTGGTTTCTGTTATTTTAAAAGGAATTGTAAGTGCTTTTGCTATTTCTTATTCCCAGGGAACKTTATCCATTTGCTAAGGAGAAATTGAGATTCTCCACTCCTCTGAACATTGCCTAGAATCAGCCAAATTGCTTTCATAGTTTTGAAAAATCAGATTTTCACTATAGATCCGTGACATTTTTCATTTCCCTTCTATAGGCAAATTCTATCACTGTCTGTAGAAATGTTTTACAGCTTAGAGAATTCTGGCAGAGCAGATATTATTTRGTTTTAATATTTTTTAGGTAGCCTCAGTGGCAACAGTTTTTTAGTGCAGATGAAAAGATGCGTGTTGTGAAGATCCTTGAAATGATTCACTTCAACCATATACTACTCAGCCATAGTAACACTTTAATTTGCATTTCTTCTTCATTTCACTGCCCTTCTGTTGCTAAGTATATGAGTCCAGCATTTCAAGTTTACTAAATAAAATTTTCCTATACCAAAGTGTCCTGTCATTTGTACTGTGGTCTTTCTTTCCAATTTAGGATGGAGATTACTGAAGTCCAGCTGTCCTGTCCAGTGATGAGTTAGATCTAGAAGTCCAGTTAGGATAGCCTATTTGTGCCCTTGGCTGCTTTTGTCTTTTCTAGGCTTTGAACAGAGAAAGGAAAGGTCTCTTGGGCACATTGAAGGGCTGCAGGAGGGGCACGAATTTTAGATTCATGGGATTTGCTTCATGTGGAGCATTGTGTGCAGTTGTGGGCTCCCCAGGACAAGAGGGATGTGGAGCTGCTGGAGAGAGTCCAGCACAGGGCTATGAGGATGATCAGAGGCCTGGAACATCTGCCCTGTGAGCAAAGGCTGAGGGAGCTGGGCCTGTCCATCCTGGAGAAGAGAAGGCTGAGGGGGGACCTGAGCAGTGTCTATAGATACCTCAAGGGAGGCAGTGAGGAGGAGGGGGCGGCCTCTTTGCAGTGGTGGCCAGCGTTAGGACTAGAGGGAACGGCCACAAGCTGAGGCACCAAAAGTTCCACAGGAACTTAAGGAAAATTCTCTTAAAAGTGAGGGTGACAGARCCCTGGCACAGGCTGCCCAGAGAGGCTGTGGGGTCTCCTTCTCTGGAGATCTCCCAAACCTGTTTGGACACAATCCTGTGCCACATSCTGTAGGTGACCCTCCATGTGCAACAGGGTTGGACTAGATGAGCACTGAAGGTCCCTTCCAACCTTAACAATTCTATGATTCTATGGTTCATCTTTCAGAGACCTTTGAAGAGACCCAACCTAGATATTTTGCATCATAGCAAAAAAGGGAGATATGTTCAAAGGGAAATCTATTAAGAGCAGGGTTGATATGAGCAGKAGGAAGGAAAACACAGATCTCAGAGAAGGAGAGAACTTGCTGTTTTTTTCCTCTCACTGATACTGGAAAGGGGCCAACAGGAAATAACCTGTGGTGGTTTGAGGTAGCAGTACAGCTGCCCCAACAACTTGGTTAGTCATCTCAAAGACACCAAGACTCATGTTTTTCTCACAAGAAACAGCCAGGCTGCTGTGGTTGCTGCTTGTGACTGGGTTGTACCTTGCAAGGAGAACTCCCCCTTGTTTGAGAAGACATGTGAACCACATCCGCRAGGGGAAACTTGTCAGATTTCTCAGATTCTGGCTGCTGCAGTGCTAGTGYCAAGACAGACCCACAAAGCATGTGTCAAATCATATGGAATCACATAGAATCCTTAAGGTTGGATGGGACCTCCAGAGGTCATCTAGTCCAACCCTCCTGCATGCACAGGGTCACCTGGAGCTTGTGGCACAGGCTGCATCCAAGCGGGTTTGGAAGCTCTCCAGACAAGGAGACTCCACAGCCTCTCCTGGCAACCCGTTCCATGTGGAGTAAGGTCTATTTAAATAAGCTTTGGAAGGCTGGTGCCTCAGACCGTACAGAAACATAGATAAAGTAAGGCCTTCACCCTATCCAGACGACAAATGAAGTTTGCACAGTGGATCCAAACCCAGGAAAATTCTTTTTAAAATTAATTCCACCACTCGAACTTAAATCAGCCACTTTGCTCACTAGTATTTTTATGCTGTTTTGCTGACGATACCCCAACCTTTTGTGTTGCACTCCTTTTYGGACCTTTTCCAGTCCCACAGGCAAGACACAGACCAGAAATKTTCATTTTCTCACAGCGACTTGGGTCACAAGAAACGTAAATCTATCTTCAGGCTCATTTAAATAAATATGAGATCCTTTAAATTCCCAGGGAGCCCAGAATCAGAATCAACACAAACATTTTGAGAAGACCTGTCTCAATCCATTGAATAAATCAGTCCTCTTCTTTACAGCATTCCAACAAATGAATCAGTAGTGACTCAGAGCGGAGAGCATATAATCTGCTCTTGTCCACTAAATACGTTGAAGGAAATCTGATTTTATTGCCTAATTAACACCAAGTCTTTTCCCAGAGTATTTTTAGGTGTTAATACAGTTTGTGTAGCATGATCCATATTTTAAGAGAAAGCTTACAAATATWTTTCGCCTTTCTCACTTTTCCCCCCCACAAAATGGCAATATTTACAGTGCTTAATCAAATTACATAATTCAGCAGGTTTCTCTTAATTTAAATCGTTGTGCTGAAAGTTTCAAATGTGTGTATAGGCATATCTTGTGCTTTCTGTTAGATATAAAACAATTTCTTTTTTGACTAGGCATCACCACAGTGATTTCCTTATTAGGTTTCTTTTAACTGTAAAATAACTTCTGTGACCTGCCTCTTCAGGCAGGTCTTTTTATTTCTATGAAAAAGGTCGTTCAAAGGAGAAGAAATATGCAATAAAAATTGCCTAGCTCTCCAGTGAACATTTAAGCTGCTTTGCTAAATTTTGAGATTTTTGTTACTTAGAAGTGGCTGAAAACGTATGGTRTGTTTCAGCTAGATAAGCTCATTTTGCTATTCTGTTCTCAGTAGTACTTTAAGCATTATTCAATTTTGTCAACATCAAGAGAAATGTCAGAAAAGCTTTTTTTTTGTGTGTGTAAGTTTATGGATGTTCTGTTCTAGTTTATTCTAGTTCTTTTTGAAGTATTTTCTTGTTCTAACGTAGGGAGATACACACAGGATGCTTAGCGTTCAGCGTTCCCTTTTACCTTGTGCCAGTACTAAGCTCGCATTCTTCTACTGAGAGGCTCCAGATCTTTTTGAACACTATGAAGCGCTTCATCACTGTCACCGAGAGAGTTTTCTGCCAGTTTATATCTTRGATATAGTCATATTTGACTACTGCCCAACTTCATAGGTGTTCCTGGCAAGCGTTTACAGTTTGCATGCCGAAGGTGCAGCTTCACCTCCCTGTTGAGGATCCTCAGAACTCACCCACCAGGCTCTCCAGATGAAGTTGAGTCCAGTGCCTTTTTTCCCATAGAGTTTTATGATGATTTGGGTGATTGCTTTAATTTGAGTTTCAGTATGAAAGCTCCATTTGGATATTTTGTGCACTGACGTGTGAGTACTTATCTTTTCGTATTCCAAGAAATGTATATTTAATTTGTATACCGCTTAGATTTAAGCAGCACTGAAATGTCAAATGTTCTTATAACTATATTAATGTCCTTCCCTGGTGTCCCTGATCATTGAAATTGATTGCTGAAAAATATTTCTGAGTGTCTGTAGCTCCCAACAGTTATTTTTATTAATGTTTTGGCAATTTGCTTGTTTGATATTCAGAAAATACTGGTATACATAGATTTTTACCCAGATGGAGACAAAAAAAAAAAAGATTTTTTCTGTGACAAGCCTGTAGTTTTTCGAGAAAGGCGTTAAATGTTGGTGGGGGGCACAAGAAGAGGAGAACTAGGAATGAAAAGGAAAATGTAAAGAGTGATGGGAGGAAAATCAAGGTTTTCTTAGTAAACACCAAAATTTGTACGAACAGTACAGCTATATGTTGGCTTGACGACCCCGGTTCCATGCAAAATGCTTTATGCTCTGGTGTGGTGGGAGAAGTCATATGTGGGGGTGCATTCATACATCTCTAAAAGTCTTACAAAAACAAATTATCCACTTATATATGTTTGAACCCACATAATTTATACATATGAATAATAAAACATGCATATCCATTGCAGAAATGCAGGGCTCGTTATTTGATTGTAAGTGATAAATGCATTCACTTCTTTTGCAAATTCACTTATACTTAAAATTTTGCATGGTATCTGAGCTCTTTGGGAGGAACAAAACAAGCTTATAGTAAAGAGCTTAAAGAAAAAGCAAAAAACCAAAAAAAACAACAAAATAACCCCACTGCTGTCCAGGTAGCTTCCAGAGTGGAATGTCTAGATTTTCCTTGCTGGAGTGGGTAAGTCTAGGATGGGGGTATCTGGGTTCATTCCTATCCAGAAATCAGACGCTTCCCTGTTTCACAGAATAAGGAAGGTTTTTGCAAAGGAAGTAAATGACGTGTGAGTTTAAGAACAGGCTATGACAAGCTGCAGTTTATCAAAGGAACAAGGCTCATTGTGAAGCCAAGTAAGTGCATGATCTGAACGAGAAATCTTGAGACTGGCTGAGGGATTTGGAACTTGAAATTGGCACCACATAATGATCCTGGTGGAGGCATCATGTTCGGTATCTATTGATCTTAGGGATGAAATGAATGTGTGGATTGTTAAGGGTTGTTAAGAACTAAATGTCTTATTTCCCTTGGGGTATTTTCCAAAGTGAGTCAGYTTGAGCTCCTTGGTTTCCTGGGCAGCTGCCTTGGAYRTCGACTGCCCTTTCTGCAGACTAGAGTGAGAGCCCCCTCCATGGACTACCTGCTGGCTGTGACTTTCTTTCCATGGAGAAGGAATAGTTCAGCAACTCAGAGTTTTCCAGGCATGGAGAGAGGAATCTCACCTCAAGTACGGCTTCTGTTCACCTCTGTATGTTCCCAGAAATCTCCCAGAATTTCAGCAACACTCCTTGTCTTTTTCTTTCAGAGCCAATGGCCCTGTCCTGGATAATCTTTCAAAGCTACAGGTTGTTCCTCTTCTATGAACACTGTCTTGCCTTGCATTCTGCTGCTCCTATTTGAGGCTGCAATCAGGCTTCTAGCTATGTTTTCAGTCTTTAAGGAAGCCGGAGCTGTACTCTGTTAAAACCTGGTCTGCACAGAGAGGGATTCTGTCCAGAGAAAAAACTATGGTCATAGGGTTGAGCGGAGGCTGAAAGTGGACTTTTGCTAGTAATGCATATGTCTCACTTCTCTGCGTGGAGACAAGAGACAGCTGGCAATGCCTGGTCATCTCCATCGATGCTGGAAGACACTCTCAATAAGGAAAACCTCTAGGGCAAGTAGAAGCTAGAGGTCCCAAAGAATTAACTTGGGAAGACTGGCAGCAAGTTATCGAGATAACAGCTTTCGAGGTAAAGAGGTTGTGGAGGAGAGAAATGACCTACGGGTTTTTGCTGTGAAGTAAAAGCCTGTGTGAATAAGAACGGAAGAAAACCCGTATTTGGAGGTGGAACTCACTTAAGGATAAGACCAATAAGTTTTAAGGCCCTTTTCCTCTCCATTGTCTAGATAAGGCAGATATAGGCAYACGAAGGCAGATATACGAAGACACACTGAACATTCTTGACTGCACCAGAGAGTTTCCAGAGCTGTAACTGAGGATCATGACTGCAGATTCACTTCTGCCAGAAAGTTTCTTACCCAAGTGACCTATTGGAAAGTGGCTAACTGTGCTTGAAAAAAGCTCCTGTTGAATGRGACAGCAGAGGGTAGATGCCCATAAATGATCTACTTCTCCGCAGGACACCAGTGAGACCATATCACAGTGGTCCAAGCTAGGATGGAGAATCTGGAAGTCTAAATATGGACTGCTGGTGTAGACATCTAAACATCCATGCAGGACTAGCAGATATCACGTAGGACCTGCAGGGGAATTTTGGAACTTCCACCCAAGGAGAGACAGCAAACATCATTAGATATGAATGTTCAGTCACTGGAATTACTCCTTTGGCGTCAAGATTAACCTATAAGATCTGCTGGGACATATCTTTCCTCTGAACCAAGAGATAACTCCACGTTGATTCTAGTTTGTGGAAAATCGTATGGGTTTGGTTGAAGAATTGTAGACAAGATCAAATTATTTCCACTGATTCTATTCCAACTAGATTGAGAAATTTTAATTTGGAGAGAAATGAAGACTGAGATGAATCAATACATAATCCAAGTTTTGTGTTAAGCCAGTTTAAGACTCCTACTGCACTTGCTTTGGAAAAAAATAAGGTAGAAGTCTTGGTCTGATGTTGAAAAAGGCTTCTGTGGCTCTCCTTTAAATCACCCTCTGAAGATGTTCTGTAAATTAGTCAGGAATAGCATTCAAATATCTCCTCTTTTTCTACCTGGAAGATGCCCTCTAATAAGGACAAAATAAGGCAGGTAGATGGCTGAGAGCATCGCTGAGCAGCCACTCCTCAGTCTTTCTTGTAAACTGAGAAGTCACAGATATAAACACAGCATCTTCAACATACCCACCAATTCACCCAACAAAATACAGGAAACGTGGGTCACAGCGCTGTGGTTAAAGTAGCTGATCTTGACCAAGACCGTGCTCTGCAAATTTTCATAGCAGTGCAAAAATCTGCAA
>NW_020455751.1:0-1811 GCF_003342845.1 Nothoprocta perdicaria
TCCGCGGAGGCCGCTCCTGCGGCGTTCCCGGTCCCTGTGGAGCCTCCATGGAGGCTGCTCCTCTGGCGTTTGCGGGTCCCTACGCGGAGCCTCCACAGAGGCTGCCCCTCCGGCCCTCCCGGTACCTCCGCGGAGGCTGCCCCTCCGGCATTCCCAGCTCCCCATGGAGCCTCCGCGGAGACCGCCCCTCCGGCGTTCTCATTCCCCGCGGAGCCTCCGTGGAGGCCGCCCCTCTGGCCTTCCCATCTCCCATGGAGCCTCCGCGGAGGCCGCTCCTCCAGCCTCCCCAGTGCCTCCGCGGAGGCCGCCCCTGCGGCGCTCCCGGTCCCGGCGGAGCCCGCGCGGCGCTCACGCCGGCCCTCGCCGCCGCAGGAGGTTCGCGGTGCCGCGGGAGCCGCTCCGCGCCCGCTACTGCGCCGCGTGCGGGCGGCTGCACGCGGCCGGCGAGGGCGACCTGTGGGCCGAGTCCAGCCTGCTGGGGCTGCGCGTCACCTACCTGGCCGTCACGGGCGGCAGGGTCTTCGACGTCACAGGTGCCGGGGGTCCCGGGGGTGCCGGGGTGCCGGGGGGCTGGGCGCGCGGGGCCCCGCTCAGCCGCCGCTCTCCCGCAGAGTGGGCCGGCTGCCAGCGCGTGCCCATCGCCCCCGACACCCACCGCGTGCTCTACCACATCTCGGCCGGGCCGCGCGGCGCCGCCGGGCGACACCGGTGAGGGCGCGGGGGTCCCGGCGGGGCGCGGGGCGCGCGGGACGTGCCCTTTGGGAGCGCGGGGCGCGCGGGACGTGCCCTTTGGTAGCGCAGGGCGTGCGGGACGTGCCCTTTGGGAGCGCGGGGCGCGCGGGATGTTCCCCTTGGGAGTGCGGGATGTTCCCCTTAGGAGCGCGGGACGCGCGGGATGTTCCCCTTGGGAGCGCAGGATGTTCCCCTTAGGAGCGCGGGGCGCGCGGGATGTTCCCCTTGGGAGTGCGGGATGCTCAGGACATTCCCCTTGCGAGCACAGGGCGCACGGGACGCTTGGCACATGCCCCTTGGGAATGCGGGACGCTCAGGATGTTCCCCTTGAGAGCATGGGACGTTCCCACTGGAGTGTGGGATGTTCCTACTGGAGCGCGGGATGTTCAGGACATTCCCACTCGAGCATGGGACGTTCAGGGCATTCCCAGTGGAGCGTGGGACGTTCTCAGTGGAGTGTGGGACGTTCCCAATGAAGTGTGGGACGTTCCCATTGGAGCGCGGGATGTTCAGGACATTCCCACTCGAGCATGGGACGTTCAGGGCATTCCCAGTGGAGCGTGGGGCGTTCCCATTGGAGCGCGGGACGCTCCCGTTCGCCGCCCACCCTCCGCTCCGTCCCGCAGGGCTCCGGCCAAGGGCAGCGCCGACCTGCACGCCTTCCTCAGCCGCGTGTTGCCGGGCGGCGCCGGGGCGCCGGGCGCGGGGCCCTTCCCGTTCCCATTCCCGTTCCCGTTCCCGGCCCCCGCGCAGGCCGAGGGCGCCGCGAAGCACAGGCGGCGCAGGAAGGTGCGGCGGCCGCTGCCGCGCTGAGCGCCCGCGCGCTCCAAGGGCTCTTCCAAGAAATAAAGCTATTTTTCTGGTTTTTTAAGTAGTGTGTATGTGTGAAAGGAGGGCGGTTGGGGGCGGAGCGGCCAACGCAGACGAAGAGCGGAGCTGGCGGATCCGGCGTTCCCAGCTGGCGGATCCAGCGTTCCCAGCTGGCGGATCCGGCATTCCCAAGGGGCGGATCCGGCGTTCCCAGCTGGCGGATCCGGCGTTCCCAGGTGGCGGATCCAGGATTCCCAGCTGGCGGATCC